>NW_025959250.1:0-42882 GCF_023159225.1 Perognathus longimembris pacificus | reverse complement strand
CAGGTACTGGTGGCCTATGCCTACAATGCTAGCTACTCAGAAATGAGATCTGAGGATCACAGTTCAAAGCAAGCCTGGGCAGGAAAGTCCACAAGACACTTAGCTCCAACCAACAGATAGTTCAGAGTAGAGCTGAGTGCCAGCCTTGAGCAAAAGCTCAGTGCCCAGGCCCTGAGTTCAAGCCCCAGTCTGTCAAAACAAAAAGTCATTTTTATGTTGCAGACTTCCTTGAAGCCCATAGTTTGAAACGATATATGGAAGGGAAAACAATCACTCACCAAAGCTCAATAGCTTGTAGAGCTGCTGTGTCATTCTATTGCATGTCCTACCAGACACGTATAAAATGTGCTTTGCTTGGCCAAAGAGCTATCCACAACTCCCTGCTCAAACACCTGATGACAGTGGACATTCATTTCAATGGGAACAAGTTAGTCTTTCAATTTTCCTTCTGTTGTACTCGTTACAATGTGGCCAGATTTACACTCTCTCTGTGAAATGCATTGGATTTCTCAGTCAATATTGGCTACAATATTAGTAATTTCTCAAGATCTTGCCTGTCATTTAAATGCAGACACAAAACTCACAGTCTCCTCATGGTGTCCATTTCAGTTTCAACATAGAACATCATCATTTTACCAAAGACCAACTTTCTTACAGCATAGTTTCTATAAATAATGCACAAAAAAATACTCTGCATATGCAAATTCAACCAATTACAGATTGTACATCTTTAAGGGAAAAGCAGTGCATCTGTACTAAAACACATTCACACTGTTTTCTTGTCATAATGCCCTATAACATGGTATAAAATCTAGCTACACATTATTTCAATTATATTACTTACTGTAAGCAATCTAGAGAAGACAAAGTATATGAGGATGTTTGTAGTTTATATGCAAGTATTATACTGTTTTATATCAAAAGAACTTCATTAGCCACATGGGTTGTAGAGCCAACCCACTTCAGATACTAAGGGACATTGTAATTTGGGGGAAAGTTATGTTGCAGATACTATTTGGCCAGCTAAACATTAACTGCTCAACAAAACTCTAGTGTTAACAATAACTATATTAAAAAGTTAATGGCAGCAGCAACTTGTTGACAAGACTCTATGTGCGTATGTGTGAAGAATAAAAGCTCAAAGGAGCAAGGTGCCAGTGGCTCATGTCTGTAATCCTCAAGAGAATGATTTCTGAGAATCAAGGGTTCAAAGAAAGCATGCACCAGAAAGTCTCTTATCTACAATTAATCACCAAAAAATCAGGAAACAGAGCTGTGGTTCAAGTGGTAGACCACTATCCTTGAGTGCAAAGGCTAAGGGATAGCACTCAGGACCTGAGTACAAGCCCTGGTGCTGGCAACAAAAAAGTATAAAAGCACAAAGAAAAAATGAAAAAAATGCACAGAAACATGTCAAAAACTGGGATGACTTAAAGGCTTAAAAAAAATCTCAGACTTTAAGGCAGATGGATGGGGTGAGAGATGTTGATGTTTGTGATGTATGATATCACAGTGGGTTACATTGTGCATTTTCCCCAACTTCCTAGTGCGAACAGATTAAGGAATAGGTTCCTCACGTTCAGTGAGGAACACTGAGCTCTTTGGGAAGAAAAGGGAGACGGAAGAGGAGGAAAAGAGGTGAGAAAAGTGGGAGAAGAGGCGAGAGGAACCGATAACAAAGAAGACTATCTAGACATATATTCTGACTCCAGTTATACCATAATGTACAAGCCAGAGCTTGCTACAATTAACTCAATTAGAGTAAATATGATCATTGTATTTTATAACGTGTGAATATATTTTAAATACAAGAATTAAAGCTTCATGTCCATAACGAAGAACAGAACGCCTATAAATTGAAATTATAATTTTTTTTTTTTTACATTTTAGGTGTCAAAGCCTATAAGTATGCCCTTATAACAAAAACTGCATGAATCTAGTGATCAATGTAAGGAACACATTATGAAGGGAAATGAATACATTTCAACTACCATTCATGAAGAGAATAAGGCCTTCAACTGAAGAGGCAGTGACATCTCTGGAGGCAATGACGTCAGAAGTGTCATCGCAATTCCAAATTATCCTGTACTCATAGAAATTCCAAATTTTGAGGGGAAGAAGTTCCACAGTAAGTTGAATGACAGTATTAATTCCATTTATTCTAGCTGTTGGAATACTAGCCCAAAGTTCATGGCTGTGGCTGTATCTATTATACACAAGTGCAACATTGACTGCATTTCAGGTATCTTAGAGCTGATGGGTTGGAGAAACTATTTGCTTTCTCTACTGATTTTGTCCATCACCAAAGAAGACAAGGGATAGCTCGCAATTCAATTGGGAAGAAACTGGTGGAGCAGTGAACTCCTATTTAGCTCAGTTCCTCCTATCTCCACGTAAGAATCACCATTGTTAACACAAATTGGGGAGGGATGGGGGCATTGTGAAATTCCATGGCACTTTAAACCACCCCACCAAACTTCACCCATCTTGGCAAGCCAGGTTAGGTAGCAATGCTTCTAGGTGTAGCCAGTCATATCCTGGGTTTCAGGTTTTCAGCCTGCAGCTCAGTCATCCATAAACAGTTTTCACATTCTCCACTTCCACCAAACCACCCCAGAGAGTCTCTAACGTGGTAAGGAGGGCACCCAAACAGTTTTTTCATGAATAGGTCTTGGATGGCTTCCATTTGGGTCATGTCACAGAGTTGATTTTACAGCCTTACAAAGCAATCAGAAGCAGAGCAGACTGTGGCCTTGAAAGAATGCTTGCTCCTACACATCGAATAAGCTACAGTGAATTGAAACTCCATGTAGTATTGGTATCCTTTTACATAATTACCAACGGAATTACTACAGTGAGAAAGGGAAAGGAAGCCGGACATCGTGGCACACTTCTGTTTCCCAGATACTGGGGAACAGAGGTAGGGAGGAGCACAGTCTTGAGACCACCTGATCAAATGAAAAGCAGGGGAGGGAGGGGAGGAGGAGTTAAAGGGGAAGAAGAGTGAAAAGGGCAGAGGAAAAGGGAGAAAGGTGGAAGAGATAGAGGAAGGGGAGGGCTGGCCAGCCCAAAAGACTATCCAAAGATAACTCAAAAGCCAAAAAAAAAAAAAAAAAAAGGAACTGGAGGAGTGGCTTAAATGAAGCAAGGAAAAGGCCTCAAGTTCCAAGCCAAGCATCACAGAGCAAGAATTGGAAGAATTAGCTTCTTCATTTGTAAACAAGGCAGACAAAAGAGAAGAAACAAGAACACCCCTTCAAAAGGCAACTTGTCCTTGTCCACTCTCAGCAGAAAAGTCACTGAGCATGTCATGTCCAGCCTTTTGGATTTCAGTAGGCCTGAGAAAGACTTACTGGGGATATTCGTGGGGGCACCCTCATCACTGTGCCCTGTTCTGTGTCACAGGAAGTGGAGAATATCTGCCATTTTCATTTCCATAACATTCACCATCTCAAGTTGCTTATTCAAGTTTCTTAAGGTAAAACTGTTCTGTTCTCTGTATCATTGAAAATGTATACAGCAAGACATGGAGTTTTATATGCTCAAGTCAACTGGATTAGCAAAGGAACACAAAGGCTCTGACACCAGGGGGAAGAGTGCTCTATCTCAAAGCAAGCATGAACATTTACGTCCATCACCATACTGGGGCGTCCTCAATCCATCACCAGGATCTGTACTGCTCCCACTTGGGAATGAGGGGTACTTGCGCTTGTTGGCATTTACTCCCACTTTATAAATAGTCATTTCATATGTATAGAGGATACCTTAAGAAGTATCTACTTTCTGTGTATGCTCATACTAGGGCTTGACCTCAGGGCCTGGGCATTGCCCCTTAACTTTTTCGCTCAAGGCTGGCTTTCTATCACTTGAGCCACAGCTCTACTTTGGCTTTTTGGTGGCTATTGAAGGTGAGAGACTCATGGAAGTTCCTGCCTAGGCTGGCTTTGAATCCCAACCTTCATATTGCAATCTCCTAAGAAGCTAGAATTATAACTGAGCCACCACCAGATGGCTTCTAGTCTCACTTTTTACCTGTAGCTGTTAAACACTCCACACAAGAAGTTCTCAACTTTATTCTCACTATTCATAGAATAGAGTAGACTACCATCATATAGAACAGGCTGTCCATTCTATATTAAAAATCATGTTTAGAAAGTGGCTCAGGGAGTAGAGCTGAAGAGCACAGGGACAGAGCCCAGGCCCAGAGTTCAAGCCCCATGACCAAGAAAAAAAATATCATGTTTCTTTTCATTTGGAATATCAGCAGATCAGCTACCAGTGTACCTTTATCTACCTATCCATCAATTCTTAGAAATTCAAAAGGCAACCAACAAACTTTGTATCCATTCCTACAGATTTCTCAGGAGCCATATTTTCTTCTATTATGAATTTCTGAAACATAAGTATAGTTTTCTTTCTCTACCACCAAACCATTTAAACAACTTCCCATATTGTAAAACATTTCATAGATTTAGGTTATAAGCTCCAAAATGTACGCCCTCTGATTTTGCTTATCCCACATGGAAAGTCCTTTTCAAATTAACATTTGGTGTCATCTTCATGGAACTAGAAACTCCATGAGGATGCAGGGCAAGTCTGCCTCATTTGCCCCCCCCCCCCAAAAAAAAATCCCAAAATCTGGTACTGTTTAGAATTTATGCTAGGTAGAGAAATGACTAAGATGCTAAGTCGTTATTGCCCAGCTCTTACGTACAATGATATGACCAGTTTGTAAAAAGCCATATGTGGAAATGATTTGCACAAGATTGTGTAACATGTGAATGAAAAAGCCAAGGTGGCTTTCTTCATTTCCTATTCTTCATGGATGACACCACAGAGGTTCTTATAACCTGTTTGCATTTCCTTAGCCTCAGGTCCTCAGCTCCTCCCACTAGCCCCCAGATCCACCCATACCTAATGAGCCACTCCTACTCACTACCTATCTACTTCCCCTTTACCCCCAGAGAGAGAAGCTGCCACCTGGATAAGGTTGCAGACACCATGTAGCTCCCTCTCCCATGGGAACTATGGCCCCACTAATAAACCTCCTTTTGAACCTTCTTCTCCTGTCTGTGATGATCTCTGCATGGTCCTCTGGGATGGCTGGGACATATCTTTTCAACACCTAATAGGCTGAGGAGGCCAATGGTACTTCATGGAAGATCCAAAGAACACAACCTGAAGTAGAATTCTGTAGCCATAGTGATGAGCCAAGTTACTCTCTTAGAGACAGTCAGGTATGACAGGGATCAAGCCACAAATAGCAGCTGTTATTTCCTTGTCTCTGCCATTGCTAACGCAAGTCTGCTAAACATAGCTTTGATGAATTATTTGGGGTTCTTAAAAGAAAATTTTCTTTTGGTTTTCTAGAGCGTCTCTTGATCTTACAAAAATGGTAAATATGCCTTTCTACTGAGGACAAAGATGATATAATAATGACTGTCCAATTTTATGTTATAAATATCACTGTATAAATAAATCTGATTTGAATAGGTCTACGAGTCAGATGGAGAAGACACTCATTTTGGTAACATCTCATATTGAAGCTTTAAAACACTCTTTACTAAGTCCATGCCCAATAAATCCAAGTCTTTCTACCCGGTATGCTTCGGTCTAAATGGTCTGTTTCCCCTGTCATTTTGGTGAACACTTTGGAGACAAAAACTAGGTATCATGAAAACCCCAAATTCCACTGCTACAACACCAAGAGATACTGACAGGCAAGATTATCTTTATAAATGACCTACAGATGTTTAACTAACCGCCATGTACATTAGCTTTAGGTTCTGAGCAACTTTTGCAACATTTCCCACTTGTTCCTCTGTGGAGCAGAGGAAGGAATGTAAGAAAAAGACTAATGAACTGTGGGTGCAGCTTTAGTGGTAAGAGAATTTGCCTAGTCTTTCTGAGAAACTTACAAAAAAAAAAACCAACACAAAAAAAACAGAAGTATTATTTAAGCTCTAAACACTAATATGCCAAACAATTTACATAAATCGTACAATGGAGAAGGAATTTCTACTCTTTTTTTTTCCTGGTGAAAAAAATGAAGTGCATTCATTTGATCACAGTCAAACCATTATTTAGTATCAGATCTAAGATTGCAGTCTAGACATATCCAGCTCATTCTGGATTCCTTATGAGGCTTCTAGCTCTGGAGTCCCCTCTGCCCAGGGGACAAATCCTAAGATTGCTAGCACTTAAAACTGTCCTAGTTATAGAAAGTAAATCACAAAGAGCCTCTCCTACTGTGAGAAGCCATTCAATAAATCGTCCTCAAAGCCTTCCCACAGAGGCTACCTGGGAAAACCCCAGTAAGACCTGAGTTCTAGCAGAAGCCATCAGTGAGTACAAACAACACAAATTTGCTTCTTTGCTACCGACCCTTGGGCTCTGAGACTCAGCCTGTCATCAAGAGTGTCAACTTCAATGGATGGGCATGTGTCCACAGGAACTGAGTTGAGGTCACACTTGTCTCACTCTGTCCTGCAAACAGATGTCTGGGTGACAAGTCTTAGTCACACATGGCGAACAGAGGTTCCAGCCAAATCAGGTGGGAAGTGCCATATCTTCTTTCTAAGCCCTTTTGGCCAGCCAGCTCATTCCCTAAGATAATCCTGCATACAGCTGGTTTTCTCCAGAATCTTTTAACACAAAGCCTGCGTTTGGGTGATGTCTTGTTATTGGACAAGCAGAACTGAGTTATTTCTGTAACTCACCAAAAACCCCATCTGGTTCTGTGTGTTTGAATGTGCCCCTTCAGAGTTCCCTCCCAAGGAGCCAGGTTAAAACTGATGTAATGCAGAGTTCTAGTGGTGGCAAGAAGGAAAGCAGGTGATAGAGCAACCAATAAACAACAACCCAAGAGAATTGCTGTTTATTATTCATTTATCACATTAAGATGGAAAAACAGGGCTGGGAATATGGCCTAGTGGCAAGAAGCTCTCTGATCGATTCCCCAGCACCACATATATGGAAAACGGCCAGAAGGGGCGCTGTGGGCTCAGGTGGCAGAGTTCTAGCATTGAGCGGGAAGAAGCCAGGGACAGTGCTCAGGCCCCTGAGTCCAAGGCCCAGGACTGACCCCAAAAAAAGCAAGATGGAAAAACAAAGTCTGTAATAATCATCCCAGGGAATATACAGCAAACTCTTAAGGATAATAGCTTTCTCCCAGATGACAAGAGTTCAATCACTGGCCTACATGAAGCATCATAAAAAACAATAGTATCTCCTCTGGAAATAGAACTCAGTGTGGTCACTTTTCACATTTTACCAAGTTTGTTATGAATCTTCCAAATTAAATTTAAGCTCCCCACATACACACAGCCCGTGTACTGGATTTTTTTGTATATTCAAAAGATGCTCTTTCCTGCCAGGTGTGATTTGTGAAGTCCTATACCTACCCTACCCACTGTCGGGGAAATTAACATCATCTCTATGGGGCAGGGGCAGCTGTGATTCATTCCTGTCCTGGAAAGTTCTTCCCTTGAATATCTTACTTCTGAGGTCTTTCTCAACTACTCAGGATGAAACACACAATGTCAAACATCCACGCTTTGTCTTCTCATCAAAAGCCTTCACTGAAAAAATAATATATCTCAAAGATGGTCAAATACAAATACTAAATACAAATACTAAAAGCTTTTATGCTGTATAACCTGAAATTGAAAAGTCTAAACTGTGCCTTAACTAGTTATCATGAGACAAAAACCAACCGCAAACAATAAGAAATTACAGGCAGTAGTCCTTTTTATCCCCAGTCCCGGGGCTTGGACTCAGGGTCTTGGGTGCTATCCCTGAGCCTCTCTGTGCTCAAGGCTAGCGTTCTACCACTTGAGCCACAGTGCCTTTTCCAGCTTTTTCTTAGTTTGTTGGGAGATAAGAGTCTCATAGACTTTGCTGACTAGGCTGCTTTGAACTGCAATTCTCAGATCTCCACCTACTGAGTAGCCATGGATTACAGGCGTGAGCCAGCAGTGAACAGCAGCCGCAAAGTTTTTTCACAGTCACCTGCAGCTTAATCATAACTGGGGCGTGTTCTAAGGGCTGTGCTGTTGCCATCCCACTGCTGAGCAAACATCACACAGCTCACTCACACAAACTAAGCTGGCTATGACATCACTAGGTTACACAATCTTAGGGGTCCACTGTTATATTTGTGACCTGTCTTGGGTTGAAGTGTCATTATGAAGCACATGACTACATTGAAATGAGCTCTTCCATATGAGAGAAAAAGACTCATTTTCCATGCATAAGGATGAAAGAAACTAGAATGTTCATAAATACATTCACCATGTTTATCTAAAGAACTTCTTGAGATTCATGGGAGTTTTGATGCATTATATAACATTGGATCCACTAAATGCCTTCCCCTGGCCATATTCCAAGAGCTTTTAAATTGTTAAGTCTACAGACAACAACCAAGGCTCAGAAGTCTCTGAATGAAGATTTAATGATTCGGGGGGTGGGGGGTGGGGGTGCTCATTCACTACCCTTTCGTCTCTATCCTTCTAATACACACTGTCACTATGGTTTCTTATAACTACACAGAAAAATGGACAACATGGAAGAATATTTCTGGCAAGGTACTGAGAACAAAATAAAGAACTAATTTCCTTTAGTCTTCATTTTTACCTACAGGTCAGATCACTTGCGAATATAATAACCACAAAAACTCTGCACTAATATAACATTAGACACCAGGGCTTCACAGCTATTCAGACCAGGTTCACCACGAACACTGAAGTTATTTAATAAAATTGAAGATGACTTTTCAATCCGGGATACTAAGAAATTTGTATATCCCCTTGCCAATATTTTTCATGGTGATTAGCTCTTTTTTTTCCCCTCACAGACACTGGTATGCTGCTTAAAATAATATTTGTGGCTTTACTCACCATCTGTCAAAGGGAGACATGTTGATTTTCTTAAAGCAAGTTGGGTCTGCATTCTTTCTCTGTTACTGTTACAGGTAGACCTGACAGGCATATGATCTTTTGTTTGCAAATGCTCTCCTCTAGATGGAACCTAGTTAAGTTTCATTTCTTACCTGCTGGACAGTTGCACTCAGAAGGTGTTTCTCTTGTGATTCTCAGTTTAGCCATGTGTTCGTAGGATTCCTGTAGGAAAAGAAGATATATTAAGAGCTAGCAGTAGTATCCCAGTTCTGTGAGTTCTTCAGGGGACTCTTCCTCTGTGGCTGTTAATAATGTTTGATAGCCTGCACAAACAGCATTTATGTAAGTGCATGGATCTTAGCCAATGCTAACAGTACTCAAGACATAATTTTGTTTTTAATTTAAAAATCAATTTAACATTGACATAGATTGAAAGATTTGGGTAATACTTTCTTCATTATTCAACTATCACCACCCTGTTAGGTTTTTAAAGTAGGTAGCCGGTAAAGGAGAACGCCACGCGGTATTCAGGCAGGAGAGAAAAGTTTATTACCAAACTGCTGGCCTGTGGCCAAGATGATCCATGGCCAGAGAGAAGGGAGAGAGAGGGGGGGAAGAGAGAGAGAGCGCGACCCCACCCAGCCCTGCTTTATCTAGGGCAGGGGCAAGGGGTGTGGCCAGGTGGATTATGAGGTGACCTCAGGGAAAGGGTAACTGCCTCCAGGTCTGCAGGTTACCCAGGTAACTGGGTGGAGACTTTAATTAGGTGGGGACATCTGCATATAGCCCTCAGGGAGAGGACCTAACACACCCTCTCCCTGCACAGGCCAAGGCAAAACTCCGGCACTAACAATGCAGCTCATGGCAATGTGTGTCCTATCAATAACAGTCAATGTTGTACACATACTTTATCACATTCGGCTGCAACTACTGCATCTCTCCACTGGCAGAAAAACTACCCTCTCCCTACTGGAGTCTAAGTCATCTTTTAAAGGAATCCCTTTCAATTCTCCATTCATCAATATCTGAGCACAACCTCTGTTAACTCTCCCCCTCCAAAAAAACAAGGAAAACTTTTTTCCCAATTTTTAAAACATTTAATATGAAAAGAATTCCGAGTTAAATGAATTTTTAAATCTATGGGCTTATTTCTCTTTTAAGAGTGCTTACCATTCTCTATTGATAAGGCCTAACCTTATCAAATGAAAAACAGATGTGAGCATTACAATGAATATTCTCCATACAACTGAGAATGCTGACAGCCCAGACTCCACAAAACTAAACAGCCGGGCAAAGCCCCTACTGCCATTGCAACATGCAATCCTTAAGGAAGACAGAGGGAAGATCCTCCACACAGACTTGGAGAGAAACCAAGGAAGGGACTTGAATAAATAGATACCACAGAGGCTCACACATCCAAATCAACTGTATAACCAGTAAGGGTGGATCCTGTAGACTGACTGAACCTGTGCAAAATTCTATCCACATGCAACTCCCCCTCGAGCAAGGCCCAGCCTCACACACCTGAGCGAGAAGTCGCTCCACTCAAGTACTATGGTCTTCAGCTGATCTGCCTTCTCCGGCAGCAGGGGAACGGAGGGTGCCCTTTTAGCAGATTCCAGGGTGAGGATCCTCGCCTGAAGGTCGTTGGTTTTCACCCCAAGTTACAGACACGAAATCATGGCCACCCGGAGAGGAGGGTGGCCAGGGTGGTGCACGGGGGCATGGCACAGGTGCAATGCTGCCTGGAAGGGCTGGGTTCTTCAGATCCAGCCTTTCACCCTGCTCCCTTCCCCACAGGCTTCTTCACCAGCATGGTAAGGGGGGGGTCCTCTGGCCACCTTCTACTCCTGCCAAGACAACTGGCCAGAGGAGTAGCGACAAGTCCTCCAAAGTTCAGTCCTGGCGGCTGCACAAGTAGTTGGCAGAGTAGGTGCCAGGCAGGCGCGGTGAGGGACCTGTATGGGGCTCAGCACGGGGACCCACAGGCAAGGACCATCCTCAGCCTTTGGCTCTCCTCCCAGCTGGGAGCAACACAAACAAAAATAATGCTCTCCTCTGCACTCCTCTGAGCTCCTCTGCTCTCCTCCTCTGCTTTCCACTGCTCTCCTCTGCTCTCCTTTTCGGCCTCTCCTCCTCCTCTGCTCTCTGCCTCCTCTGCTCTCCTCCTCCTCTGCTCTCATCTTCCTCCTCAATTTGATGATAACTTGGCTTCAGGTTGTGTTAGGGAGATAGAAGCGTAAAGGTAGAAGAGGGAAATGGGTTTCAAATGTACCCTAAGTGCATCAAGTATTGAAAATGAGTACTTCGTTTATGGCTCTGCAACAATCTAACATGTCCTCGGACCCTTTTCGTGCCAATAAGATAGAGGAGAGTTGTGTGACAGATCTCTGGTCTTGCAGGCATTAGGTTGTAACAGAAGGGGGAACTAGATGGTTCTGAATGTTTATTCAAGGTCCATCCACCCACTTCCTCACTTTCAGCCCTCCCATTATGTTCTTAAGCTTCAAGGAAATAAGTGTTTCTGTTCTCTCACTCGATCCACTCCATTCCCCCCATGTACGGTCCAGTGCCAGGTGCTAGCAAGATCAACAGGGAGCAAGGTGTGGGTACTGTTCATTGGGAGCTGCAGGCTTGCTGTGTGGCTGGTCCCTCTGGAAGGAATGCTGGTGGCTCCCCTACCCTCTCCTCCTCGTGGGAGAGACCCCCATGACCTGTGTTTGCATTTGCCTCTGTGCTTATATAGCCTCTGTATTTACACCTGACCATGCTAGGGCAAATAGGCTTCCCCTAGTTCTTAAGCAATGAGCCAGAGCTGTCCAGTCAACGGTGGTTTGGCAGCATTATGCTGCCTTTAGCATTTGGGAACCCTCTGAAATTGGTCATGGCCCCTTCCAGGATGTGCAGCCTACCAGAGTGCACAGGCGTGAGGCAGAAATAGCAGGGCCTCCTCTTGAGCACAGACCCCTCTCCTCCCCC
Organism: Perognathus longimembris pacificus; assembly: GCF_023159225.1. NCBI lineage: Eukaryota > Metazoa > Chordata > Mammalia > Rodentia > Heteromyidae > Perognathus > Perognathus longimembris. Next base: position 31,006 of record NW_025959250.1, on the reverse strand, counting down.
CTTGTTCCTTTGCTGGGGCTGGCAAGCCACATAGGCAGGGTGGCCGACGAGCTAGGATGGCCAGCCAATGACAGGTAAGATCCTTCAGGGGGGATGACCTAAGACAGGCGCTTTCTTGAGTAGGACATCCACCAGCTTATTAAACAGAAAAGGAGGAGATGTGGGGCGCACCGCCTGGCCCCGACTGTGCACGCCCTGGAGTTGTGTGACTGTTGCACCGCCTCCGGGGAGAGGGGATCCTGGCTAAACCCCGCCTGCCTTCGGGGGTCCGGAACTGGAAGGCAGCTCTAGGCAGTAACCTGGGGTGGTCCTGCTGGTAGTGACATAGACTCAGGCCGCCCCTTAGGGAGGTCCCATGGCCTTCCACCCTTGACGGACAGCTCCAACCGCCAATCGTAGCCCCTGACTAGGTATGTTACAAACCTCCTCTTCCTGCTGCCATTGCCCATACTTAAGATGGGGTTCGCGCCAATAAACAGAGAGCGGTCTTGAACTCTGCCCAAGTCGACTGACCATCTAACTGTGGCATAAAGGTTGGGTTGGGCTGCGTGCGGGGCGACTTGCTGCTTATTACCTATTCTGGGTTCACCCTCGGCGGGGAGGGGCGCGCCTCCTTGCCTCTCCTGGCTGGTCAGGAGAGCGCCCGGGGTGCAGGGCCCCCCTGCATCTGTCCATCCATCTGTCTGTCTATGTGTCTGTCTCCCTGTCCATCTGTCTGTCCATCTCTTGTGCGTCTGTCTCCCTGTCTGTCTCTATGTTGTCCTGTCTGTCCGTCTGTCTGTGTGTCTGCGCCTCTCTCCGTCTGTGTGTCCCGCCCATCCCTCCTTTTCCGTCTCCCAATCACATGTCCGTCCCTCTGTCCGCCCCTCCATTCCTCCGACTGGACTGTGTCTCTCTGTCTGGGAGACGCACCCAGCACCACCCAAGGAGGATCAGCACCCAGCACCACCACCACAAGGAGGACTCAGCACTCAATACCACCACCCAGGAGGCCTCAGCACACAATACCACCACCCAGGAGGAACTCAGCACCCAAGCCACCACCCACAGGAGGACTCAGGTCTGTCTGTCTGTCTGTCTGTCTGTCTGTCTGTCTGTGCATGGCACCCGCACCCCCGAGGCCCCAAGGCCTGTCCTCACCGGGGTGCCGCCTTGGCTTCCCCATGCCCGAGAAAGGAGAATGAGATGCCCAGGAGCCAGGAAGCCCCCAGGAGAAAGCGGAGAAAGGGGAAGCGGCATCCACTCCCCGTCCGGAGCCCAGAAACGTCAGGCCCCAGCCGCCCCAAGCTCCCCAGGACACCCACCCGGGGGTCCACACCTGACAGCCCAAACCCCCGGAACCAAGACGGGCACCCTGGCTGCCCCACACCCGACCCGATGTGCCAATGGCCTGCAGTGAGTGTGAAAGCCCCCGGGGCCACCAGGGAGGAGAGGGAGGGGAAGGAGAGAGGGATGAGATCAAGCACCCATCCCCCCCCACCCACCCACCCAACACCCACCCACCCACCCACCCAATTATCCACCCACCCACCCATCCATCCACCCACCCATCCACCCACCTCACCCATCCACCCACCCACTCATCCATCCACCCACCCACACATCCATTCACCCACCCACCCAACCATCCACCCACCCATCTACCCACCCATCATTCATCCATCCACCCATCCACCCATCCACCCATCCACCCACCCATAGATCCACCCACCCATCCACCCCCCCACCGATCAATCCACCCACTCTTCCACCCATCCACCCAATCATCCACCCACCCACCCACCCACCCATCCCCATTGCTCTCTCCACAGTGCTCTCCAGGTCCACGCCTCCTGTCCTGATCCTCCCATGGTCTGCAGCCTCCATCTTCCCTCCCCCTCCTCCTCCTCCTCCTCCTCCTCCTCTCCCTCCTCCTCATGGCTGAAGCTCATCCGGGTAACTCACCTCCTTTCTGGTTCCTCCATCAGCCCAAGGGAGGATTCGAACACAGTACCCTTGTATGGATGATCCTGACTTCTCACCTTTGTTCCTCGTGACCCCCCCAACCCAACCCGAGACTCCCACACCATCTTCTGGAAGCTTCCCCGCGCCTCCTGACCCCCTGAGACCCGCCCCAACCTTGGGCCCTGCGACCCCTGACCCCTGTACCTAGACCTGGGCCTGACCTTCGACTCCAGGAGCCACAGGCTAAGCTTGCACTGTGTGGCCACCACCACAGAGGCCCGGTGCATCCTTATGAACCCGAACAAGGGTGCCGGTCACACTGCTGGACAGTTGGGGCAATCGAGGCACGACGGAGACACCAGGCCCCCACCCTGGGAGGCCAATGGTGGGGGCTGTGGGGTAAACTGAGGCAGGGGTGGGCTGGCCCACATTCCCTGGTGTTCCGGGGGCTAAGTTGAGGCATGGATGGACGAATGGATCTCCCAGGTGTTCCGTGTTTATGTCAAGGCACCGACCCCCCCCGCTCTCCAAGGTCCCCGACGGACAATGTAGCTGCGAATTCTGGGATCTCCTGTGGTACCAGGGAGTCGAGTTCGAGGTTACACTCACTGTGGCCAGGAGGCCCTGACCCAAAGGCCTGGGGTTCACAAACCCGGGTGAGGTCCTGAGGGTTCCGGGTTAGGGGGGGGGGATCGAGGGTCAGGGGTCACAGGTCATATGTTGAAGGTTCAGGGGTCATTGGGTTGAAAGTTCAGGAATCATGGGGTTGAACTGGTCAGGGGTCATGGGGTTGACGGGTCAGGGGACATGGGGTTGAAGGGTCAGGGGTTTTGGGGTTGAAGGGTCAGGGGTAAGTCTCCCCACAGGCCCTCCACCCTCCACCCCCCCCCCCGCCATGTCGTTTCCCCAGGCCTTGTGTGTTATGTCTTCGAGGCCCAGGCCCTGAAACTGCTCATGGGCACTGGGGCCGCAGGCACCACGGGGGACACAGTATTCCTTCAGGATCCGGACTCCAGGTGTGGCCACCCCCTGCCGGTTTCAAATGCCCCCTCCGCACCATTGTTGGTTTCTAATGTTCCCCGCTCATCCCGCCATTGTCAGTTTCTAACGCCTCTCTTTGGCATTGTCAGGTTTGTAATGCCACCTCTGTTTGCCATGTCGGTTTCTAATGTCCCCCCCTTCGGCCATTGTGAGTTTCCTAATGCCCCACCACTCCCTAGGACCGGCCTGTACCATGAGTGCTGGCCGACATGTGCCAGTCCGGCCTCCAGGTGGGCTGCATCCTCCCCGATCTTGCTGGCCTCTGGGCCCAGACCTACGCCCTGGTCACCGGCTCGAGCCCCGCTGGCCCCGTCCACTTCCTGGACACCTGGCTCTATGCCCGTGAAATTGGTGAGGGTGGTTTCCAGTACCCCCCCTGGACCACCCAGGGCAGTTTCAAGTATCCCAGAGACCACCAAGGGCAGTTTAAGTGTCCCCAAGAACACCGAGGGTGGATTTGTGTCCTCGAGACCACCGAGAGTGGTTTCAAGTATCCCCACGAGCACTTTGGTGCATGAGGGCAGTTTCAGGTATCCCCAAGACCACCTAGGGCGATTTCAAGGGGGTTCCCCATGACCCCCAAAAGCAGCTTCAAGTTTTCCCAGGACCATCCATGGTGGTTTTTAAGTGTCCCCGAGACCGCTGAGGGCGGGTTTCAAGTGTCCACACGAGCACCTTGGTGGATGGAGGGCGGTTTCCACTGTCCCCATGAGCATCCAGGGCAGTTTTGAGTGTCCCCCAAGACCCACAAGGGCAGCTTTCAAGTATCCCTGGCACCACCCGAGGGCAGTTTCGAGCCCCCCCACCCCACCCGGTGTCCCTCCATTCATCTGTGGCAGTTTTCAGAACACTTTGACCCCCTGTGAAACGTGAGCATTGCTTGCGGCCCCCCAGGGCTGGCAGGTATGGTGGGGAGCCACACAGGACCTGGAGGCAGTGGAGCAAGCACGACTTCGCGGTACCAGCTGGCCTTGTGCATGGGAGTACTCAGGGCAACACCCGGGAGTACTCGGTCCAGCACTGGCGGGGAGTATTTAGTCCAGCAACGGTCAGGAGGGGCTGGGGTTCCGGATTGGTGTGGGATGGGAGTACTCAGTGCAGCACCCGGGAGTACTCAGTCCAGCACCAGCGAGTACTGTTGTAGCACCCTGGACTACTCAGTCCAGTATTGGTTGGGAGAGGTGGGTTTCAGGATTAGTGTGAAATGGGAGTACTCAGCCCAGCACTGGGGAGTACTCCACACAGCACGTGGGAGTACTAAGCACATCACCCCAGAAGTACACGGTCCAGCACCCTGCCCCGCAGTCAGTGCTGACTGAGGCCTGTGCTCTGTTCTTTTAGCATTGTGGCCAGCTGGTCTCCCAGGACTCCCCGGTGAGTGCTCCTGGAACCGCCCCGTGCCTCAGTTTACCCTGCCCCATGGCGAGTCTCCCCCCCACATTGAGGTCTTGGGAGGCTCAGACAACACCTACGCCCTGCCAGGCCTCGAACCCGGGCCTCACCGGGCCTGTGCATCCGGGCCAGGGAAGCCCGCACCCTGACCTAGGGCTCCTGGAGCAACATGGTGGAGTTTGGGGAGCAGAGGACGGTTTCAACTGTCCCCAGGGAGGTTTCAGGTGTCCCCAGGAGTAGAGATTCTGGGTGGGGGGTGGTTTTCAAGTGTCCCCAGGACCATTTTGGGCCTGTGGGTGGATGGAGGCGGTTTCAAGTGTTCCCGGGGAAAGGGGTCTGGGGCGATTCGTTTCAAGTGTCTCCAGGGTGGGCAGGGGTCTGTGTGGGTGGTTTCAAGTGTACCCAGGGCGGTTTCAAGTGTCCCAAGGGTGTTTTCTAGTATCCCAATGGGGAGGGGCTCTTGGGGGGGTGGTTTCAAGTGTAACCAGGACCACCTTGGGCCTGTGGAGTGGATGGAGGGCGGTTTCAAGTGTCCTCAGAGGCCTCACATGGGGGGGAGCCTTTGCAGGTGGAGTCGTGTGGGGAAGGGTGGGGCAAGGAGCTGAGGGTCACGTGTCCCTCCCTCCCCACTTCATGTGACCCCTCCCCCTCCCATCCCTTCCTCCCCGAGTGTGTGCACACCCACACGGTCAGAGGTTTCAAGGGTCCCCGCCGGGCCAGCCATGCTGCACCTACTTGCTTTGGCAGCACTGGGGTCGCTGGGCCTGGGCTGGGGCTCTCAGAGGTGAGCGGGAATCTGAACCCGGGGCCCCCAGGGTGGGGAGGGAACGCAACGCATTGTGGGCCATGCGGGAGGCCGGGATTCGAGCCCACATCCACCCCGTCCGTCCGTCTGCCCTGCAGGGCTCCTGAGCGCCCGCGTTCCCTGTGGTCAGCGACAAGTTGACTGGTGAAGATGGACAGACGGACGGACGGAGGGACAGAGGGACATGGGGGGCTGGGGGGTTGGGCGGTGACAGACAGACAGCGATGGGAATCGAGACACGGACAGACATGAAGACAGACGGACGGACAGACAGGGAGACAGGGAGATGGACAGACAGATGAACAGACAGACAGACAGACTGGGAGACAGATGGACAGACCTGGAGACAGACAAACAGGCATGGACAAGAGACAGGCAGACAGATGGACAAACAGACATGGAGACAGACAGACAGGGAGGACGGACAGACAGACACACAGCAGACAGATGGACAGACAGACAGACAGGGACACAGATGAGCAGGACAGACACACAGGTGGACAGGGAGACAGACAGACAGAACTGGAGACAGACTGATGACAAAAAGACACAGATGGACGGATGGACAGATGGACATCATGGAGTCAGATAGACAAGAGAGGGAGACGGGACAGACAGATGAGCACACAGGGAGACAGACAGTCATGGACAGATGGACCTGGAGACAGACGGACAAACACACTGAGCAGATAGTCAGACAGACAGATGGAGAAACAGGGAGACAGACAGACGAATGGATGGATGGACAGATGGACAGATGAGCAGACGGGCAGACAGACCTGGAGACAGACGGACACATGGACAAATGATGGATGGACAGACACAGAGGGAGACAGACGGGACAGACAAAGAGATGGGCGGATGGACACACGGACAGCCGGACAGCCGTGCAACTCCCCCTGTCCTCCGCTGGGAGGAGGAAGAGGAGGGAAGAGGAGTCGGAGCCATGGCCCCTGGTGGAGCTGAGCCTGCAGCCTGGGCCCTGATCATGCGCCGCCGGGGTCACCCCAGCCCCCCCCCCCGTGCATGCACACACGTACCCAGGGTTAGGGTACTGAGTCCTCCTGCGTGGGTGCTGGGTGCTCAGTCCTCCCCCGCATCTCCACACAAGATGCTGGGTGCTCAGTCCCCCCTGGCGTCTCGACACAAGGTGCTGGGTGCTCAGTCTTCCTTTGTTAGTGCTGGGTGCTCAGTCCTCCCCCGGTGTCTGCATACGAGGTGCTGGGTGCTCAGTCCTCCCGTGCCTCCCACACAAGTGCTGGGTGCTCAGGTCTTCTCATGTGGGTGCTGGGCAGTTAGTCCTGTGTCCCACACGAGGGCCTGGGTGCTAGTCCTCCTCCCATGAATCCACAGGAGGCCGCTGGGCGCTCAGTTCTCCTCCCGTTCCTCCACACGAGGTGCTGGGTGCTCAGTCCTCCTGTGTGTGTGCTAGGCGCTCAGTCCTCATCCCGTGCCTCCGTGAGGGGTGCTGGGTGCTTGGAATAATTAGTACATGTTTTTGGCATAATTAGTACGTGTTTAGGCTAGTCAAAGCCGAAGTCATAATAGCCCAATAGCTATGCCCTTATGGACACTTAAGATGATGCTAAGTGAAATGAGCTCCATTATATGGAAACAAGTGGTATATCATTATTGTAATTATTTTCATCATGCGATATGAATCCGTACCCTTTTTATTTTCTCTCGTATTCCCTTCCTGTGGTTTTACCCCCACTATCACTGTATCTCATCTGAGCACCTGGATACTGTATATACGTGTATTAGAGCTGGGGAAGAGAAAGTAAATATCAAAATCAATAGACAAAGGATAACAATACAAACAACTCCAAACACAATACTCACAAAACCATTTGGTGTAAACCAACCATACAACTCGTGGGTGGAAGGGGAAGCAGGAGGGAAGAGGTAGGCATGTGGAGGGGAGGAGGAGTTAACATGTTGGACAAGAAATGTACACACTGCATTATATATGAAATTGTAACCCCTTTGTACTTCACTTTGACAATAAGGAAAAAAAGACAATAAAATATTTTTGAAAGATTCTGAAACACCTAAAATTTTTTAGAGTTATGACATATAATGCTTAAGATTCTCATGTTAAAAACTAACATTTAGAATCAACACTCTCTTTCTCTGGCAATAGGAAAAACTACCAACACATACACTGTTTGTGAATAAAGGTAAACATTTCCCTCAAAGAACTGCTAATCACCATACATTTCCTTTCTTCCTTCCTGTTATTTACTTCAGCCATTCTCTGGCCATAATCTGAGTGAAACCAGCCAAAAGGTACAGACACTGAGGCAGGAAGGGACAGATAGCATGAACACACCAAGGTGGCTGAGGCCTGAGATATTTTGGATACTATAACCTCAACATTATGCACAGGTAGTGAGAGAGGAAGAGAGAGACCAGGAAAAGTAGAAGCCAAATGGCTGCTAGGTATAAAAATCTAGAGAAGTGTGGACTTAAGACAGTTGTCAGAAGCTGCAACACAAAAATGAATAAGATGGAAATTAGATGGGATGTTCAAGGAAATAACCAAACGAGAACATACAACAAAATAAGTCAAAGCTAGGACAGCGAAAAGAGTAGTGCAAAATTTGGGATTTGGACAACCTATCCTGCGTTTATTAAAAAAATATGGCTTCTGCACAAGCACAAACATCTCTCCAGCCTTCCTTCTCTCTCTACACATAGAATAAGCATTCCCTCCTCTGCAGCCTTTGCAAACAAGAGACACGCGATATTTTTGTTAGATAATGAAACAAATACCAGTGATGAGCCAAAAACTTAAATAGAGTAAAAGAGTTGGGACAGCACTGTGTTCACTCTATGAGAAATATCCAACAGGAATGTGCAGTGTCTTTATTCAACCACAGTTGTTTATTCGAATCACAAAGTCTAATGATTAAAGCATGCCTTCAACCCTCTCATATCTTGCTATTCTATTTATTCTTGTGTTATACATTTACAATGACCACTCTTAGGAATCTAGAAAGTTCTGAGGAAGAACTGGGGTAGGGGGGTGGTGCTTATGATTACTTCCCAAAGCATAAGGGGTGAAAAACAGCAGCTCATCAAGTGGGGGCAAGGGGAGAGCGGGAGACAAATGAAGGGGAAGGGGGGGGAATGTAGTCAAGAATTCATTGTACATACTACAAAAGTAAGAAAATGGAAAGGGTGGCAGAGGAAGGAGGGGCAAGAATGTTGAAAGGGGTGAGGTGGGTTAAGATCTGCCATATTCATAAACTGCTTTGTCAAATGGCAACTCCTTGCACAAATACTTAAAGATAGTTTTTGTAAGAACTCAGAAGCTCCTACGCACAGGGACTAGAGTCTTTCAGGTCATTTGTGTTTTGGTGGGGTTTTGGTTTTTGAGCCAGCACTGAAAATTGAACTCAGAGACTGGGCTATATCCCTTAGCTTTGTCACTCCATGCTGGCCTGCTACCCCCTTGAGAAATAGCACCATTTCTGGTACTTTGGTGGTTCATGGAGGATGGATGTCATGGATTTCCTGCCCAGGGCGGGTTTCAAAGCACAATCCTCCAATCTCATGAGGATCTGGGATTACAGGCCTGAGCCACAGGCTCCAGTTTCTAATGAGCTTTGGTCATCAAAAAAGGGATAGTATAATTTTAAGGTTCACAGACATTAGTGCTACCTTTGGATTCCTATTATATAAGCCCCAAAGACCTGTCTTTTAAATAACTAATCAAATAAAAAATAAACAATTGCCTTCTAATTAAATAATCATAAGATAGGAAAATGGAGACAAAATAATCATTACTAATATAAACATAAAAATGAAAAAAAGCTTACCAAAGAGTTGATTCCTACATAGTTTAAGAGTATAGGGAAAGTAAGCTGGAAGCCAGTGGCTGTAGCCAGTAATCCTAGCTTTTCAGGAGGCTGAGATCTGAGGATCGAGGGTTCTAAGCCAGCCTGGGCAGGAAAAATCTGTGAGACTCTTCTCTTCAATTAACCACCAAAAAGCTGGAAGTGGAGCTATTGCTCAAGTGACAGAGTGCTAGCCTTAAGCAAAAAAAGCTCAGGAACTGTGTCCAAGCCTGAGTTCAAACCCCGGGGAACAGCAAAAATATAGGTAGGTAGATAGATAGATAGATAGATAGATAGATAGATAGATAGATAGATACAGTTTGTGTTGCAATGGAAAACCATGCACTCTACATCACTCTCTTCCTAATTCATTCCACTACTATGTAACAGGATAAATAGCAGAGAATAGCAAAAGGAAAATAAATATTTGTTAATTGGCGATGTCTTTCTTGCTATAGTCATATAGTTTCTTTCGAAGTGCAATTGACTTCTGTTTCTCACTTGGAAAAGTCCACTTTGACTCTATTTACATATTCCATTTCAATTACTTCTGAACTAAACAAACAAAAAAAACCAATGTTTCAGTCTTAAAATTCTTCTTTGAAGCATTATGGAATCGTAATAGATACTTCTTCGGTAATTAAAGTAACACATATCACTTGGCCTCTGTATACTTCCATGCCATCATAACTGGTCATGATTTCACTTAAGAAAATGATCCCTTAATAGAAACAACATGTCACTTTATGGGGACGTGGGAGGAGTTTTGCTATGGGTCATGAACATCCCTCTGCTCCACAATAGATTGAATACTAAGTGCAGGCCCTGGAAAGGCAGGGCCCTGCCACCTGAGTCCCATATGCGTAAGTTCCAAGCTGAGGGAAAGTCAGGTCAAACAACACCAATGCAATGGAAGGAAACCAGAGTTTAGATTCCTGCTACAGAATTGCAAAGCAGAGTACAGGAGAGGGGCCTGACTAGAATGAGGGTTGTTTGGGACAGTGCACCTTCTAGGTTGTTCTTCTATATATGGATGGCCACAACATGAAGCCCACTGAGGTAATGTGTGCTCCATGAAAGCCTGGTGGAGTCGCATTTCTACATCTACTCTTAAGTTTCCTGTATTTATTCTTAAGTTTCAACCATTCTTAATCTTCTCATCATATCCCATAAATGTGAAAGCAGTGTGGAAGCTTTAAAATGCTAGTTGCACATGATTACAATTAAACAATGTGGAGACTCCTAAGAAATGGGAAATGATGAGGAAGGGATACATGAAGCGTGTAGGAATTCTTTGTAACTGATTATAAAATTCCCTTTTCTGGGATTTCTGCTTCAAGACTGATGGTAGAAGCAAAGGTTTTCCTGCTTTAAAAAAAAGGTGTAAAAGAATAAATGTCCTAGACTTCTTAATCCAAAGATACCTTGTGTTATAAAAATTAGACATTTTCATATTCATAAAATGGTAACATAAATTTTATTACCACACAGCACTTCATTTATTCCTAGCCTGATTTCCAGACTAATCTCAATATTCAAGAAAATATTTCAAAATTAGCTGAAATTTAGGGCATTGAATAACGTTGCACAGAAGAAAAGCATATACAAGAACATAAAAAGCTATGGTTTCTTCACTGATGTAATTTCACAATGTTAGAGTTTTTCTTTTATTAAAAACTACCAGTTGCAAAGACATGACTGGAAAGTTCAGGCACACGGGTCCGCCTTCCTGCCTCAGGTACTGGGCAACTACCAGACAGTCTGCAGGGTTAGGAGATAAAGTCACAGATACAGTGTGTTTGGCTAAATATTTTTAATAGATTATAATACCTCTGTTTGGCTCAAATAAATTATCCAGCCTTATTTGGTCCACTTTCCCATTTCATGGTTGGCTGATCATTGACTTCTCTCAGAAAGCAAAGCAATGAAGAAAAGGGGAAAAAAGAAGAAAGATGAAAAAAGGAGGAGGAAGGAAGGAAGGGGGCTGAGGAGGAGGACAAAGGACAGAGGAGAAAAAGTCAGGGAAGTCAGGTACTGGTGGCCTATGCCTACAATCCTAGCTACTCAGAAATGAGATCTGAGGATCACAGTTCAAAGCAAGCCTGGGCAGGAAAAGTCCACAAGACACTTAGCTCCAACAACAGATAGTTCAGAGTAGAGCTGAGTGCCAGCCTTCAGCAAAAGATACTCAGTGCCCAGGCCCTGAGTTCAAGCCCCAGGTCTGTCAAAACAAAAAGTCATTTTTATGTTTGCAGACTTCCTTGAAGCCCATAGTTTGAAACGATATATGGAAGGGAAAACAATCACTCACCAAAGCTCAATAGCTTGTAGAGCTGCTGTGTCATTCTATTGCATGTCCTACCAGACACGTATAAAATGTGCTTTGCTGGCCAAAGAGCTATCCACAACTCCCTGCTCAAACACCTGATGACAGTGGACATTCATTTCAATGGGAACAAGATAGTCTTTCAATTTTCCTTCTGTTGTACTCGTTACAATGTGGCCAGATTTACACTCTCTCTGTGAAATGCATTGGATTTCTCAGTCAATATTGGCTACAATATTAGTAATTTCTCAAGATCTTGCCTGTCATTTAAATGCAGACACAAAACTCACAGTCTCCTCATGGTGTCCATTTCAGTTTCAACATAGAACCATCATCATTTTACCAAAGACCAACTTTCTTACAGCATAGTTTCTATAAATAATGCACAAATAAATACTCTGCATATGCAATTCAACCAATTACAGATTGTACATCTTTAAGGGAAAAGCAGTGCATCTGTACTAAAACACATTCACACTGTTTCTTGTCATAATGCCCTATAACATGGTATAAAATCTAGCTACACATTATTTCAATTATATTACTTACTGTAAGCAATCTAGAGAAGACAAAGTATATGAAGGATGTTTGTAGTTTATATGCAAGTATTATACTGTTTTTATATCAAAAGAACTTCATTAGCCACATGGGTTGTAGAGCCAACCCCACTTCAGATACTAAGGGACATTGTAATTTGGGGGGAAAGTTATGTTGCAGATACTATTTGGCCAGCTAAACATTAACTGCTCAACAAAACTCTAGTGTTAACAATAACTATATTAAAAAGTTAATGGCAGCAGCAACTTGTTGACAAGACTCTATGTGCGTATGTGTGAAGAATAAAAGCTCAAAGGAGAAGGTGCCAGTGGCTCATGTCTGTAATCCTCAAGAGAATGATTTCTGAGAATCAAGGTTCAAAGAAAGCATGCACCAGAAAGTCTCTTATCTACAATTAATCACCAATAAATCAGGAAACAGAGCTGTGGTTCAAGTGGTAGACCACTATCCTTGAGTGCAAGGCTAAGGGATAGCACTCAGGACCTGAGTACAAGCCCTGGTGCTGGCAACAAAAAGTATAAAAGCACAAAGAAAAATGAAAAAATGCACAGAAACATGTCAAAAACTGGGATGACTTAAAGGCTTAAAAAAATCTCAGACTTTAAGGCAGACGGATGGGGGTGAGAGATGGTTGATGTTTGTGATGTATGATATCACAGTGGGTTACATTGTGCATTTCCCCAACTTCCTAGTGCGAACTGATTAAGGAATAGGTTCCTCACGTTCAGTGAGGAACACTGAGCTCTTTGGGAAGAAAAAGGGAGAAGGAAGAGGAGGAAAAGAGGTGAGAAAAGTGGGAGAAGAGGCGAGAGGAACCGATAACGAAGAAGACTATCTAGACATATATTCTGACTCCCAGTTATACCATAATGTACAAGCTAGAGCTTGATACAATTTACTCAATTAGAGTAAATATGATCATTGTATTTTATAACGTGTGAAATATTTTAAATACAAGAATTAAAGCTTCATGTCCATAATGAAGAACAGAATGCCTATAAATTGAAATTATAATTTTTTTTTTTACATTTTAGGTGTCAAAGCCTATAAGTATGCCCTTATAACAAAAACTGCATGAATCTAGTGATCAATGTAAGGAACACATTATGAAGGGAAATGAATACATTTCAACTACCATTCATGAAGAGAATAAGGCCTTCAACTGAAGAGGCAGTGACATCTCTGGATGCAATGACGTCAGAAGTGTCATCGCAATTCCAAATTATCTTGTACTCATAGAAATTCCAAATTTTGAGGGGAAGAAGTTCCACAGTAAGTTGAATGACAGTACTAATTCCACTTATTCTAGCTGTTGGAATACTAGCCCAAAGTTCATGGCTGTGGCTCTATCTACTATACACAAGTGCAACATTGACTGCATTTCAGGGTATCTTAGAGCTGATGGGTTGGAGAAACTATCTGCTTTCTCTACTGATTTTGTCCATCACCAAAGAAGACAAGGGATAGCTCGCAATTCAATTGGGAAGAAACTGGTGGAGCAGTGAACTCCTATTTAGCTCAGTTCCTCTATCTCCACGTAAGAATCACCATTGTTAACACAAATTGGGGAGGGATTGGGGCATTGTGAAATTCCATGGCACTTTAAACCACCCCACCAAACTTCACCCATCTTGGCAAGCCAGGTTAGGTAGCAATGCTTCTAGGTGTAGCCAGTCATATCCTGGGTTTCAGGTTTCAGCCTGCAGCTCAGTCATCCATAAACAGTTTTCACATTCTCCACTTCCACCAAACCACCCCAGAGAGTCTCTATCGTGGTAAGGAGGGCACCCAAACAGTTTTTCATGATAGGTCTTGGATGGCTTCCATTTGGGTCATGTCACAGAGTTGATTTTACACCCTTACAAAGCAATCAGAAGCAGAGCAGACTGTGGCCTTGAAAGAATGCTTGCTCCTACACATCGAATAAGCTACAGTGAATTGAAACTCCATGTAGTATTGGTATCCTTTTACATAATTACCACGGAATTACTACAGTGAGAAAGGGAAAGGAAGCCGGACATCGTGGCACACATCTGTTTCCCAGATACTGGGGAACAGAGGTAGGGAGGAGCACAGTCTTGAGACCACCTGATCAAATGAAAAGCAGGGGAGGGAGGGGGAGGAGGAGTTAAAGGGGAAGAAGAGTGAAAAGGGCAGAGGAAAAGGGAGAAAGGTGGAAGAGATAGAGGAAGGGGAGGCTGGCCAGCCCAAAATACTATCCAAAGATTACTCAAAAGCCAAAAAAAAAAAAAAAAAGGAACTGGAGGAGTGGCTTAAATGAAGCAAGGAAAAGGCCTCAAGTTCCAAGCCAAGCATCACAGAGCAAGAATTGGAAGAATTAGCTTCTTCATTTGTAAACAAGGCAGACAAAAGAGAAGAAACAAGAACACCCCTTCAAAAGGCAACTTGTCCTTGTCCACTCTCAGCAGAAAAGTCACTGAGCATGTCATGTCCAGCCTTTTGGATTCAGTAGGCCTGAGAAAGACCTTACTGGGGATATTCGTGGGGGCACCCTCATCACTGTGCCCTGATCTGTGTCACAGGAAGTGGAGAATATCTGCCATTTTCATTTCCATAACATTCACCATCTCAAGTTGCTTATTCAAGTTTCTTAAGGTAAAACTGTTTCTGTTCTCTGTATCATTGAAAATGTATACAGCAAGACATGGAGTTTTATATGCTCAAGTCAACTGGATTAGCAAAGGAACAACAAAGGCTCTGACACCAGGGGGAAGAGTGCTCTATCTCAAAGCAAGCATGAACATTTACGTCCATCACCATACTGGGGCGTCCTCAAACCATCACCAGGATCTGTACTGCTCCCCACTTGGGAATGAGGGGGTACTTGCGCTTGTTGGCGTTTACTCCCACTTTGTAAATAGTCATTTCATAAGTATAGAGGATACCTTAAGAAGTATCTAATTTCTGTGTATGCTCATACTAGGGCTTGAACTCAGGCCTGGGCATTGCCCTTAACTTTTTCGCTCAAGTCTGGCTTTCTATCACTTGAGCCACAGCTCTACTTTGGCTTTTTGGTGGCTATTGAAGGTGAGAGACTCATGGAAGTTCCTGCCTAGGCTGGCTTTGAATCCCAACCTTCAGATTGCAATCTCCTAAGAAGCTAGAATTATAACTGAGCCACCACCAGATGGCTTCTAGTCTCACTTTTTACCTGTAGCTGTTAAACACTCCACACAAGAAGTTCTCAACTTTATTCTCACTATTCATAGAATAGAGTAGACTACCATCATATAGAACAGGCTGTCCATTCTATATTAAAAATCATGTTTAGAAAGTGGCTCAGGGAGTAGAGCTGAAGAGCTCAGGGACAGAGCCCAGGCCCAGAGTTCAAGCCCCATGACCAAGAAAAACAATATCATGTTTCTTTCATTTGGAATATCAGCAGATCAGCTACCGTGTACCTTTATCTACCTATCCATGAATTCTTAGAAATTCAAAAGGCAACCAACAAACTTTGTATCCATTCCTACAGATTTTCTCAGGAGCCATATTTTCTTCTATTATGAATTTCTGAAACATAAGTATAGTTTTCTTTCTCTACCACCAAACCATTTAAACAACTTCCCATATTGTAAACATTTCATAGATATTAGGTTGTATGCTCCAAAATGTACTCCTCTTGATTTTGCTTATCCCACATGGAAAGTCCTTTACAAATTAACATTTGGTGTCATCTTCATGGAACTAGAAACTCCATGAGGATACAGGGCAAGTCTGCCTTATTTGCCCCCCCCCTAAAAAAAAAATCCCAAAATCTGGTACTGGTTAGAATTTATGCTAGGTAGAGAATTGTCTAAGATGCTAAGTCGTTATTGCCCAGCTCTTACTTACAATGATATGACCAGTTTGTAAAAAGCCATATGTGGAAATGATTTGCACAAGATTGTGTAACATGTTAATGAAAAAGCCAAGGTGGCTTTCTTCATTTCCTATTCTTCATGGATGACACCACAGAGGTTCTTATACCTGTTTGCATTTCCTTAGCCTCAGGTCCTCAGCTCCTCCCACTAGCACCCAGATCCACCCATACCTAATGAGCCACTCCTACTCACTACCTGTCTACTTCCCCTTTACCCCCAGAGAGAGAAGCTGCCACCTGGATAAGGTGCAGACACCATGTAGCTCCCTCTCCCATGGGAACTATGGCCCCACTAATAAACCTCCTTTTGAACCTTCTTCTCCTGTCTGTGATGATCTCTGCATGGTCCTCTGGGATGGCCGGGACATATCTTTCAACACCTAATAGGCTGAGGAGGCCAATGGTACTGATGAATGAGTTCTTATCACTTGAATGGTGTATCCATTCCCATCGTTCTTCATTGGCTGGACAGAGAAACCTTCTGTAAATATGCCTGCTTTATGCATACTTCATGGAAGATCCAAAGAACACAACCTGAAGTAGAATTCTGTACCCATAGTGAAGAGCCAAGTTACTTTCTTAGAGACAGTCAGGTATGACAGGGATCAAGCCACAAATAGCAGCTGTTATTTCCTTGTCTCTGCCATTGCTAACGCAAATCTGCTAAACATAGCTTTGATGAATTATTTGGGGTTCTTAAAAGCACATTTTCTTTTGGTATTCTAGAGCGTCTCTTGATCTTACAAAAAAGGTAAATATGCCTTTCTACTGAGGACAAAGATGATATAATAATGACTGTCCAATTTTATGTTATAAATAAGACACTCATTTTGGTAAACGTCTCATATTGAAGTTGTAAAGACACTCTTTACTAAGTCCTTGCCCCAATAAATCCAAGTCTTTCTACCCGGTATACTTTAGTCTAAATGGTCTGTTTCCCCTGTCATTTTGGTGAACACTTTGGAGACAAAACTAGGTATCATGAAAAACCCCAATTCCACTGCTACAACACCAAGAGATACTGACATGCAAGATTATCTTTATAAATGATGTACAGATGTTTAACTAACCGCCATGTACATTAGCTTTAGGTTCTGAGCAACTTTTGCAACATTTCCCACTTGTTCCTCTGTGGAGCAGAGGAAGGAATGTAAGGAAAAAGATTAGTGAACTGTGGGTGCAGCTTTAGTGGTATGAGAATTTGCCTAGTCTTTCTGAGAAACTTACCAAAAAAAAAATAAACACAAAAAACAGAAGTAATATTTAAGCTCTAAACACTAATATGCCAAACAATTTACATAAATCATACAAAGGAGAAGGAATTTCTAGTCTTTTTTATTTCCTGGTGAAAAAATGAAGTGCATTCATTTGATCACAGTCACACCATTATTTAGTATTAGATCTAGGATTCCAGCTCTAAGATTGCAGTCTAGACATATCCAGCTCATTCTGGATTCCTTATTAGGCTTCTAGCTCTGGAGTCCCACTGCCCAGGGGGAAAAATCCTAAGATTGCTAGCACTTAAAACTCTCCTAGTTATAGAAAGTAAATCACAAAGAGCCTCTCCTACTGTGAGAAGCCATTCGATAAATCCTCCTCAAAGCCTTCCCACAGAGGCTACCTGGGAAAACCCCAGTAAGACCTGAGTTCTAGCAGAAGCCATCAGTGAGTACAAACAACACAAATTTGCTTCTTTGCTACCGACCCTTGGCTCTGAGACTCAGCCTAGCATCAAGAGTGTCAACTTGAATGGATGGGCATGTGTCCACAGGAACTGAGTTGAGGTCACACTTGTCTCACTCTGTCCTGCAAACAGATGTCTGGGTGACAAGTCTTAGTCACACATGGCGAACAGAGGTTCCAGCCAAATCAGGTGGGAAGTGCCATATCTTCTTTCTAAGCCTTAGCGGGGGAAGCTGGCAAACATTGTATCTCCCATGCCTTACGCTGCTTTGCTACTATGGGACTTCCTAAACAAATTAAAACTGAAAATGGTCCAAGATATGTTGGACAAACTTTTCAAACTTTTTGCAAATCTTACCAAATTGTTCACTCTACAGGAATCCCCTATAATCCTCATGGTCAAGGAATTGTCAAACGGGCCAACGGTTTGTTAAAACACCAAATTTCTAAATTAAAAGGGGGGGGGAAACTATACCCCTTCTCTCCTGTTAATATACTTTCTCATACTTTATTCATACAAAATTTTTAAATTTGGATTTCAATGGCCATTCTGCAGCACAGCGGTTCTGGGAAAAGAGAGAGCAAATTGGATTTCAATGGCCATTCCGCAGCACAGCGGTTCTGGGAAAAGAGAGAGCAAAGAGCTTTTGCCAAGTTAAGTGAAAAGATCCTTTAACAAGTGCTTGGCACAGGCCCCATCCGGTACTGACATGGGGTTGAGGACATGTCTGTGTTTTTCCACAGGATGAAAATGATGCCCGCTGGCTACCTGAGCGTTGTGTTCGGATTGTGGAAACTCATCAGAATGGTACAAGCGCTGACCCACTGGGCTTATGTGCCAGATCCACAGATTGTGCACCCTGCGACCCGGGAGGGAGCTGAGGTGTTTGTCCATGTCAACAGATCAGCGTACGGTACAGCTCCAGGACCCTTTTGTCCAGCACGTTAAGATGGGAGATTTTGCAGCTTCTGGCATTGGAACCCCTTTATGTTTTACAACTGACTCCAACAGTTATATTCCAGGCTGTACTGTGATGCAATCCATAAAATATAGAATTTGGATTCCTGATAATAGTCAAGTATATAATATACAAATGGCTTCATTGCCTACTGGGTTTCCTGTACATGCCAATTCTACCTCGTCCTTCATGATTACCTCGCTGCATCAATTCCTCTCAAATTGTAGAATCCACGGGAGAACTGCACCCCGTAAAGTGTAGACACGATCACCTTTTATAACCAATATTTCAGGAACTAATTCTCAGCTGATGGACTGGTCTGGAGCTAATCTCACCAATAAGTTCACCCAGGTCTGTGGTGGATGAATGGACGCCCTCAGCGCCATGTCTGGATGTTAGTGGCTGCTCTGAATAATATCTCCTGGCCCACTTCTACTTCTTTAAAAAAATATTATGAGTTGTGTAACACCCCCTTATGCTATTATGTATGGACCTTTAATATTTCTATAGGAGCCATGTACTTGATGTTACCTGCACTAACTGTTCTTTTACAAATTGCTTGTATAGTGGTCTTACTGATTCTGTAATTATTATTAAGCAACCACCATTTGTTATGCTTCCTGTAAACTTATCTGAAGCTTGGTATAAAGAAACAGGTATTCAAGTGTTAAAACATTTAAAGAACTTATGCGCCCTAGACGATTTGTAGGGCTATTATTAGCAGGAATTTTAGCCTTTATTGCTTTAGCTGCCTCTGCTGCAGCGGCTACTGTGGCTTTAACACAAAAATGTGCAGACAGCTCACCATGTTAATCAGCTTGCTCATAATACCACGCAAGCCCTGCACTTTCAAGGCAGGATTGATGATAAGGTAGAACAAAAGTTAGAAGCATTATATGAATCTGTGTTGTCACTGGGAGAACAAATTCGTGCCTTACAAACTTTGCAATGGGTACGCTGTCATGCTGTGTTTTGACTTGTTTCCTGTGACCCTCCATAAGTATAATGGGTCGAGCTATCCTTGGGAACAAGTTGTAGCACATCTAAATGGTATTTGGCACCATAATAACTTGTCCTTAGATCTCTTTCAACTCCATAGACAAATAGCCGGACTAGAACAGGCCCCCGCCCTCTGGACTTTAAAGTGGCAGAAACAGCAAAAGAACTGTTTGAACAACTTCAACAGTATGTCCCTTCCTTATCTAATGTTAAGGGGCTGCTAATGACATTGCTCGGGCCCAGGGATACTTTTGCTGATGGCTTGCCTGTGTCTTCCTTGCATTGTACGCATATTGCAAAACTCTTTCATGAGTTTAGCCAGCCAGCTCCATAAGGTCAAGCTCCAAGTAAATGAATTTCCCCCGAGAGGAACCGCAGCCAGAGACGGGTATGAGGCAGTGCCAGCCTTAGACCGACCTAAGACAGGGCCTTCAGCACTGCTCTGAAGTTGTTCCCTAAGACGGGTAAGGCAGGCTGAGGTACTCACCCCACCTAAGACAGGCGGGTTCGCTTCTTTTAATAAAAAAACTGGGGAACTGTCGGGAGCCGAGATAGCACTAAGCTCATCCTGACCTCTGGCTGTGCTGATGTCGCCAAGATGTCGGAGCCAAACTTGCACCTAGGTTCATTATCACCTCTGGCTGTGCTGTTACCCGCAGGAAATGCTAAAGGCAAAGTCCACTGCCACTGTCCGGAATTGC
The DNA here is from genome assembly GCF_023159225.1 of Perognathus longimembris pacificus. Classification (NCBI taxonomy): domain Eukaryota; kingdom Metazoa; phylum Chordata; class Mammalia; order Rodentia; family Heteromyidae; genus Perognathus; species Perognathus longimembris. The sequence goes on along the minus strand of NW_025959250.1, from coordinate 10,876 downwards.
TTTGTTACCTTGTGTTTACTGTAATCAAATGTTGTAAACTTCAAAGCCTCTTTGTGTTCTGGAATTTTAACAACCCTATGCTATTCCCTGGTTCCAAAAAACTGCATATAAGCTGGAAGTTAAGACTAAACTGTTGCTGCAGTCTTGAGGTTCAACCTTGCGGCTGCAGGACCTCCATACCCCATCTTTGTCTCTTGTCTTTTTTCTCTTGCCTTATTTTTCCTTTTCCGTATCCCAGCCGCTCCTCAGTCAGGATTCTTGTCCCCCTGCTGGCTGGCCCGGCAGGAGGGATGTGCGGCTCTACACATCCTGTGCATCCCCGAAGGCCTGTGAGAACTAGTGAGAACTTACAGCAAACCCCCAAGGGGCCCTGTGCCCTTTTTGCTATGGCAACTCCAGTTGGAACACTGGCTCAAGTCAGCAGGAGGCGCCTGAGTACCTGGCCATGTCACAGAGCTCCAAACCATATGGGCACTGCCCAGAGGCTTCCCAGCACCCCAGGTGCAAATGCACTGTTAGTGAGGCACCAGGAGGCCCTGCTGGCCTGTGAGCACCAACTGCCTACCTCTAAGCAGCCTCACTACCCCTCCCTTAAGGCTGTTCCTGTTGAAATGCAAATGAAAGCACACATCAACAAAGTGGGCAAGGAATGGAGAAACAAAACATCCGGCCACCCCCTGGAGGCTTTTCTGCATAGTGGGTCGCATATGTGCAGTCCTTCCTGCTCAGAAAAACACAGGGCTGCTGCCTAGCAAGCCAGGCAAGGTCTTCAGGTGGTCTTGGCCAAGGGGGCAGAGGCCGTTCCAGACCAATCGGATGTCAGTCATAAACCAGAAGGCAGGAAAGGAGTGCCGCTTCCCTCCTACCTTTGTCACAAACCTCCTGTGCACAGAAAAGGAGCAGAGGGGCTTGGGCACAGAGCAGGCAGACAACAGATTAGATAAATGGGGATTGGTGTTCACCAGAGGACTGAGAGATCCCAGGTGTGCAGAGGGGAGAGCAGAGGGAGATTTGGAGAAGATAAGAAGGGCTAGGCCAGGGTGAGGCAGTTGTAATTTCCCCAGAAGAAGTGAAGAGGTGCATGGGGAGGTGTGCAGCCTAGTGAACCTCAAGAGGAGGAGGGGGAAATTGGGAAGCAGAGGCAGAGGCAAAGAGGCAGTGACGCAGAGGCATGTGTGAGTTGAAAGCAGTCCAGAGCAGCAAGGCAGGGACAGGAGGGCTAGGAGAGAGAACTCGGAGGGAGTTATCAGCAAAGGAGGTATGTGTGCAGGGGACAAGCCTCAGGAACTCAGCTGCAGATGGCAGGTGGTGGCTAGGAAGGCCAGGTTGGGCGCCCCACCACCCTGGGACCAAGTAGAAGGGAGAAGAGGCAAGGGATTCTGGGGCACAGGCCTGCCCCATTCTCTGCGCGCAGCGCTGGGCCTTTAGGGTGTAGACCCCTGAGGGGTAACGAATGGCATCCTTGGTTGGGGCACTACTGGGGCGTAATCATGTGGTCCTGTTACATTGACATTTCTGACTTGATTGCTTTCCCGAAGAGTTTGTTGCTACCCAGGTCTCCGAAGCAGCATGGTTCAGGGAATGGGAGACTGGTGAGGACAGCAGGGGGAGGCCCAAGTGCCAATGGACTGTCCAGTAAGCAGCGCTGGGCTTCTTAGCCACGCCCACCACGAGAACAACACCCTGGACTTGAGCAAGTAGGACACAGTCCTCGAAAACCCCTTAGCACCTTCCAAGCCACTGTGTACTGGGTGCGCTCACGTGTGCGTGTGTGTGCCCCTACTTGCCTACATGCGTGTGTTTCTGATGCTGTACAAGAGTGTGCTTCCTAAGCCTAAGTCTGCATATGTGCAAATAGGTATGTGGATGTAGATCCAGGAGGACTCGGCACAGTGTGTTATAGTGAGCATGTGGGGGTGGCGGGGAGGAAGAGAGAGAAAGAGAGAGAGAGAGAGTCGGCTCGCCTGTGAGGAATTTTTTGTTCATGTGCGGTTGCAGGAGTGTGTCAGGTATGAGGTTGGACAGAGGGAGTTCAAAGTGTTTACACGTTACTTGTTTTTTGAAGTTCCCGGAAACCCAATCATATGGCGAAGGCTCCCCTCTTGTGCTGTCCGCTACACAAAGGTCTCCGTACTTGATGCCAAGCTGCCTCTGCTCTTGGAGATCTGCATGACAGTGATGATTGCTGCCTATGAATATCATTGCTGGGTGCTAGTGTGCATTGGTCACGGCAGGGAAGGGTCAGATATCCCTTTCCCTGGTGTCTTAGCAGAGCTTCCTGAAGGAGCCTAAAACTTATGGCTGTGAGCCACGGGCACCAGGATTGGTAGCTCCTGCCTCTAGCCAGTATAATCCTTGGCTGCTCAATAGGCAGGAAGTAGCAGGCAGGGATCTGGGCCAGAGAGGCCAAGGCAAGCGGGAAGACAAGAGTTAAGCAGACACTAGCGCAGAAAAGGAGATGCCCAGATTCGCTGACCTGCTAACCTTGTATCTCCCTTATGCTCTGAGCAAGAGAGATGAGGTTGATTGTGAGAGAGGTGGCGGTTCCAACACCAGCCACTTCCAGGACTGGCAAGGGCAGAGGCGGTGGGGAGCTGTGTCACACGGGTTCAACCAGGATGTGGGAAGATGGAGCAGGAGGGGAGGTGGAAAATGTATTTGCCTAGGACCCTGGCCCAAGCCGTTCCCAGCAGAAGGGTCAGGGGAGGGATGTGCGGCTCTACATATCCTGTGCATCCCAAAAGGCCTGTGAGAACTAGTGAGAACTTACAGCAAACCCCCAAGGGGCCCTGTGCCCTTTTTGCTATGGCAACTCCAGTTGGAACACTGGCTCAAGTCAGCAGGAGGCGCCTAGTACCTGGCCATGTCACAGAGCTCCAAACCATATGGGCACTGCCCAGAGGCTTCCCAGCACCCCAGGTGCAAATGCACTGTTAGTGAGGCACCAGGAGGCCCTGCTGGCCTGTGAGCACCAACTGCCTACCTCTAAGCAGCCTCACTACCCCTCCCTTAAGGCTGTTCCTGTTGAATGCAAATGAAAGCACACATCAACAAAGTGGGCCAAGGAATGGAGAAACAAAACATCCGGCCACCCCCTGGAGGCTTTTCTGCATAGTGGGTCGGCATATGTGCAGTCCTTCCTGCTCAGAAAAACACAGGGCTGCTGCCTAGCAAGCCAGGCAAGGTCTTCAGGTGGTCTTGGCCAAGGGGGCAGAGGCCGTTTCCAGGACCAATCGGATGTCAGTCATAAAACCAGAAGGCAGGAAAGGAGTGCCGCTTCCCTCCTACCTTTGTCACAAACCTCCTGTGCACAGAAAAGGAGCAGAGGCGCTTGGGCACAGAGCAGGCAGACAACAGATTAGATAAATGGGGATTGGTGTTCACCAGAGGACTGAGAGATCCCAGGTGTGCAGAGGGTGAGAGCAGAGGGAGATTTGGAGAAGATAAGAAGGGCTAGGCCAGGGTGAGGCAGTTGTAATTTCCCCAGAAGAAGTGAAGAGGTGCATGGGGAGGTGTGCAGCCTGTGAACCTCAGGAGGAGCAGGGGGAAATTGGGAAGCAGAGGTAGAGGGCAAAGAGGCAGTGACGCAGAGGCATGTGTGAGTTGAAAGCATTCCAGAGCAGCAAGGCAGGGACAGGAGGGCTAGGAGAGAGAACTCGGAGGGAGTTATCAGCAAAGGAGGTATGTGTGCAGGGACAAGCCTCAGGAACTCAGCTGCAGATGGCAGGTGGTGGCTAGGAGGCCAGGTTGGGCGCCCCACCACCCTGGGACCAAGTAGAAGGGAGAAGAGGCAAGGGATTCTGGGGCACAGGCCTGCCCCATTCTCTGCGCGCAGCGCTGGGCTTTAGGGTGTAGACCTGAGGGATAACGAATGCCATCCTTGGTTGGGGCACTACTGGGGCGTAATCATTGGGTCCTGTTACATTGACATTTCTGCCTTGATTGCTTTCCCGAAGAGTTTGTTGCTACCCAGGTCTCCGAAGCTGCATGGTTCAGGGAATGGGAGACTGGTGAGGACAGCAGGGGGAGGCCCAAGTGCCAATGGACTGTCCAGTAAGCAGCGCTGGGCTCCTTAGCCACGCCCACCACGAGAACAACACCTTGGACTTGAGCAAGGTAGGACACAGTCCTCGAAAAACCCCTTAGCACCTTCCAAGCCACTGTGTACTGGGTGCGCTCACGTGTGCGTGTGTGTGCCCCTGCTTGCCTACATGCGTGTGTTCCTGATACTGTACAAGAGTGTGCTTCCTAAGCCTAAGTCTGCATATGTGCAAATAGGTATGTGGATGTAGATCCAGGAGGACCCGGCACAGTGTGTTATAGTGAGCATGTGGGGGGTGGCGGGGAGGAAGAGAGAGAAAGAGAGAGAGAGAGAGTCGGCTCGCCTGTGAGGAATTATTTGTTCATGTGCGGTTGCAGGAGTGTGTCAGGTATGAGGTTGGACAGAGGGAGTTCAAAGTGTTTACACGTTACTTGTTTTTTGAAGTTCCCGGAAACCAATCATATGGCGAAGGCTCCCCTCTGTGTGCTGTCCTCTACACAAAGGTCCTCCGTACTTGATGCAAGCTGCCTCTGCTCTTGGAGATCTGCATGACAGTGATGATGCTGCCTATGTCTATCATTGCTGGGTGCTAGTGTGCGTTGGTCAGGGCAGGGAAGGGTCAGATATCCCTTTCACTGGTGTCTTAGCAGAGCTTCCTGAAGGAGCCTAAAACATATGGCTGTGAGCCACGGGCACCAGGATTGCCAGCTCCTGCCTCTAGCCAGTATAATCCTTGGCTGCTCAATAGCAGGAAGTAGCAGGCAGGGATCTGGGCCAGAGAGGCCAAGGCAAGCGGGGAAGACAAGAGTTAAGCAGACACTAGCGCAGAAAGGAGATGCCCAGATTCGCTGACCTGCTAACCTTGTATCTCCCTTATGCTCTGAGCAAGAGAGATGAGGTTGATTGTGAGAGAGGTGGCGGATCCATACACCAGCCACTTCCAGGACTGGCAAGGGCAGAGGCGGGGTGGGGAGCTGTGTCACACGGGTTCAACCAGGATGTGGGAAGATGGAGCAGGAGGGGAGGTGGAATGTGTATTTGCCTAGGACCCTGGCCCAAGCCGTTCCCAGCAGAATGGTCAGGGGAGGGATGTGCGGCTCTACACATCCTGTGCATCCCCGAAGGCCTGTGAGAACTAGTGAGAACTTACAGCAAACCCCCAAGGGGCCCTGTGCCCTTTTTGCTATGGCAACTCCAGTTGGAACACTGGCTCAAGTCAGCAGGAGGCGCCTTGTACCTGGCCATGTCACAGAGCTCCAAACCACATGGGCACTGCCCAGAGGCTTCCCAGCACCCCAGGTGCAAATGCACTGTTAGTGAGGCACCAGGAGGCCGCCTGCTGGCCTGTGAGCACCAACTGCCTACCTCTAAGCAGCCTCACTACCCCTCCCTTAAGGCTGTTCCTTTTGGAATGCAAATGAAAGCACACATCAACAAAGTGGGCAAGGAATGGGAGAAACAAAACATCCGGCCACCCCCTGGAGGTTTTTCTGCATAGTGGGTCGCATATGTGCAGTCCTTCCTGCTCAGAAAAACACAGGGCTGCTGCCTAGCAAGCCAGGCAAGGTCTTCAGGTGGTCTTGGCCAAGGGGGCAGAGGCCGTTTCCAGGACCAATCTGATGACAGTCATAAAACCAGAAGGCAGGAAAGGAGTGCCGCTTCCCTCCTACCTTTGTCACAAAACTCCTGTGCACAGAAAAGGAGCAGAGGGGCTTGGGCACAGAGCAGGCAGACAACAGATTAGATAAATGGGGATTGGTGTTTCACCAGAGTACTGAGAGATCCCAGGTGTGCAGAGGGTGAGAGCAGAGGGAGATTTGGAGAAGATAAGAAGGGCTAGGCCAGGGTGAGGCAGTTGTAATTTCCCCAGAAGAAGTGAAGAGGTGCATGGGGAGGTGTGCAGCCTGTGAACCTCAAGAGGAGGAGGGGGAAATTGGGAAGGCAGAGGCAGAGGCAAAGAGGCAGTGACGCAGAGGCATGTGTGAGTTGAAAAGCAGTCCAGAGCAGCAAGGCAGGGACAGGAGGGCTAGGAGAGAGAACTCGGAGGGAGTTATCAGCAAAGGAGGTATTTGTGCAGGGACAAGCCTCAGGAACTCAGCTGCAGATGGCAGGTGGTGGCTAGGAAGGCCAGGTTGGGCGCCCCACCACCCTGGGACCAAGTAGAAGGGAGAAGAGGCAAAGGATTCTGGGGCACAGGCCTGCCCCATTCTCTGCGCGCAGCGCTGGGCTTTAGGGTGTAGACCTGAGGGGTAACGAATGCCATCCTTGGTTGGGGCACTACTGGGGGCGTAATCATGTGGTCCTGTTACATTGACATTTCTGCCTTGATTGCTTTCCCGAAGAGTTTGTTGCTACCCAGGTCTCCGAAGCTGCATGGTTCAGGGAATGGGGAGACTGGTGAGGACAGCAAGGGGAGGCCCAAGTGCCAATGGACAGTCCAGTAAGCAGCGCTGGGCTCCTTAGCCACGCCCACCACAAGAACAACACCCTGGACTTGAGCAAGTAGGACACAGTCCTCGGAAAACCCCTTAGCACCTTCCAAGCCACTGTGTACTGTGTGCGCTCACATGTGCGTGTGTGTGCCCCTGCTTGCCTACATGAGTGTGTTCCTGATGCTGTACAAGAGTGTGCTTCCTAAGCCTAAGTCTGCATATGTGCAAATAGGTATGTGGATGTAGATCCAGGAGAACCCGGCACAGAGTTTGATAGTGAGCATGTGGGGGTGGCGGGGAGGAAGAGAGAGAAAGAGAGAGAGAGAGAGTCGGCTCGTCTGTGAGGAATTTTTTGTTCATGTGCGGTTGCATGAGTGTGTCCAGGTATGAGGTTGGACAGAGGGAGTTCAAAGTGTTTACACGTTATTTGATTTCGAAGTTCCCGGAAACCAATCATATGGCGAAGGCTCCCCTCTTGTGCTGTCCTCTACACAAAGGTCTCCGTACTTGATGCCAAGCTGCCTTCTGCTCTTGGAGATCTGCATGACAGTGATGATGCTGCCTATGAATATCATTGCTGGGTGCTAGTGTGCATTGGTCACGGCAGGGAAGGGTCAGATATCCCTTTCCCTGGTGTCTTAGGAGAGCTTCCTGAGGAGCCTAAAACTTATGGCTGTGAGCCACGGGCACCAGGATTGCCAGCTCCTGCCTCTAGCCAGTATAATCCTTGGCTGCTCAATAGCAGGAAGTAGCAGGCAGGGATCTGGGCCCAGAGAGGCCAAGGCAAGCGGGAAGACAAGAGTTAAGCAGACACTAGCGCAGAAAGGAGATGCCCAGATTCGCTGACCTGCTAACCTTGTATCTCCCTTATGCTCTGAGCAAGAGAGATGAGGGTTGATTGTGAGAGAGGTGGCGGATCCATACACCAGCCACTTCCAGGACTGGCAAGGGCAGAGGCGGGGTGGGGAGCTGTGTCACACGGGTTCAACCAGGGTGTGGGAAGATGGAGCAGGAGGGGAGGTGGAAAATGTATTTGCCTAGGACCCTGGCCCAAGCCGTTCCCAGCAGAAGGGTCAGGGGAGGGATGTGCGGCTCTACATATCCTGTGCATCCCAAAAGGCCTGTGAGAACTAGTGAGAACTTACAGCAAACCCCCAAGGGGCCCTGTGCCCTTTTTGCTATGGCAACTCCAGTTGGAACACTGGCTCAAGTCAGCAGGAGGCGCCTAGTACCTGGCCATGTCACAGAGCTCCAAACCATGATGGGCCACTGCCCAGAGGCTTCCCAGCACCCCAGGTGCAAATGCACTGTTTGTGAGGCACCAGGAGGCCCTGCTGGCCTGTGAGCACCAACTGCCTACCTCTAAGCAGCCTCACTACCCCTCCCTTAAGGCTGTTCCTGTTGGAATGCAAATGAAAGCACACATCAACAAAGTGGGCAAGGAATGGGGAAGAGAAACAAAACATCCGGCCACCCCCTGGAGGCTTTTCTGCATAGTGGGTCGCATATGTGCAGTCCTTCCTGCTCAGAAAAACACAGGGCTGCTGCCTAGCAAGCCAGGCAAGGTCTTCAGGTGGTCTTGGCCAAGGGGGGCAGAGGCCGTTTCCAGACCAATCGGATGTCAGTCATAAAACCAGAAGGCAGGAAAGGAGTGACGCTTCCGTCCTACCTTTGTCACAAACCTCCTGTGCACAGAAAAGGAGGAGAGGCGCTTGGGCACAGAGCAGGCAGACAACAGATTAGATAAATGGGGATTGGTGTTCACCAGAGGACTGAGAGATCCCAGGTGTGCAGAGGGTGAGAGCAGAGGGAGATTTGGAGAAGATAAGAAGGGCTAGGCCAGGGGTGAGGCAGTTGTAATTTCCCAGAAGAAGTGAAGAGGTGCATGGGGAGGTGTGCAGCCTGTGAACCTCAAGAGGATGAGGGGGAAATTGGGAAGCAGAGGTAGAGGCAAAGAGGGCAGTGACGCAGAGGCATGTGTGAGTTGAAAGCAGTCCAGAGCAGCAAGGCAGGGACAGGAAGGCTAGGAGAGAGAACTCGGAGGGAGTTATCAGCAAAGGAGGTATGTGTGCAGGGGGACAAGCCTCAGGAACTCAGCTGCAGATGGCAGGTGGTGGCTAGGGAAGGCCAGGTTGGGCGCCCCCACCACCCTGGGACCAAGTAGAAGGGAGAAGAGGCAAGGGATTCTGGGGCACAGGCCAGCCCATTCTCTGCGCGCAGCGCTGGCTTTAGGGTGTAGACCTGAGGGGGTAACGAATGCCATCCTTGGGTTGGGGCACTCCTGGGGGCGTAATCATGTGGTCCTGTTACATTGACATTTCTGCCTTGATTGCTTTCCCGAAGAGTTTGTTGCTACCCAGGTCTCCGAAGCTGCATGGTTCAGGGAATGGGGAGACTGGTGAGGACAGCAGGGGGAGGCCCAAGTGCCAATGGACTGTCCAGTAAGCAGCGCTGGGCTCCTTAGCCACGCCCACCACGAGAACAACACCTTGGACTTGAGCAAGTAGGACACAGTCCTCGAAAACCCCTTAGCACCTTCCAAGCCACTGTTGTACTGGGTGCGCTCACGTGTGCGTGGTGTGTGCCCCTGCTTGCCTACATGCGTGTGTTCCTGATGCTGTACAGGAGTGTGCTTCCTAAGCCTAAGTCTGCATATGTGCAAATAGGTATGTGGATGTAGATCCAGGAGACCCGGCACAGTGTGTATAGTGAGCATGTGGGGGTGGCGGGGAGGAAGAGAGAGAAAGAGGGAGAGAGAGAATCGGCTCGCCTGTGAGGAATTTTTGGTTCATGTTGCGGTTGCATGAGTGTGTCAGGTATGAGGTTGGACAGAGGGGAGTTCAAAGTGTTTACACGTTACTTGTTTTTTGAAGTTCCCGGAAACCAATCATATGGCGAAGGCTCCCCCTCTTGTGCTGTCCTCTACACAAAGGTCTCCGTACTTGAGGCCAAGCTGCCTCTGCTCTTGGAGATCTGCATGACAGTGATGATGCTGCCTATGAATATCATTGCTGGGTGCTAGTGTGCCTTGGTCACGGGCAGGGAAGGTTCAGATATCCCTTTCCCATGGTGTCTTAGCAGAGCTTCCTGAAGGAGCCTAAAACATATGGCTGTGAGCCACGGGCACCAGGATTGCCAGCTCCTGCCTCTAGCCAGTATAATCCTTGGCTGCTCATAGCAGGAAGTAGCAGGCAGGGATCTGGGCCAGAGAGGCCAAGGCAAGCGGGAAGACAAGAGTTAAGCAGACACTAGCGCAGAAAGGAGATGCCCAGATTCGCTGACCTGCTAACCTTGTATCTCCCTTATGCTCTGAGCAAGAGAGATGAGGTTGATTGTGAGAGAGGTGGCAGATCCATTACACCAGCCACTTCCAGGACTGGAAGGGCAGAGGCGGGTGGGAGCTGTGTCACACGGGTTCAACCAGGATGTGGGAAGATGGAGCAGGAGGGGAGGTGGAAAGTGTATTTGCCTAGGGACCCTGGCCCAAGCCGTTCCCAGCAGAATGGTCAGGGGAGGGATGTGCGGCTCTACACATCCTGTGCATCCCGAAGGCCTGTGAGGAACTAGTGAGAACTTACAGCAAACCCCCAAGGGGCCCTGTGCCCTTTTTGCTATGGCAACTCCAGTTGGAACACTGCTCAAGTCAGCAGGAGGCGCCTAGTACCTGGCCATGTCACAGAGCTCCAAACCATATGGGCACTGCCCAGAGGCTTCCCAGCACCCCAGGTGCAAATGCACTGTTTGTGAGGCACCAGGAGGCCCTGCTGGCCTGTGAGCACCAACTGCCTACCTCTAAGCAGCCTCACTACCCCTCCCTTAAGGCTGTTCCTGTTGGAATGCAAATGAAAGCACACATCAACAAAGTGGGCAAGGAATGGAGAAACAAAACATCCGGCCACCCCCTGGAGGCTTTTCTGCATAGTGGGTCGCATATGTGCAGTCCTTCCTGCTCAGAAAAACACAGGGCTGCTGCCTAGCAAGCCAGGCAAGGTCTTCAGGTGGTCTTGTCCAGGGGGCAGAGGCCGTTTCCAGACCAATCGGATGTCAGTCATAAAACCAGAAGGCAGGAAAGGAGTACCGCTTCCGTCTACCTTTGTCACAACCTCCTGTGCACAGGAAAGATGGAGCAGAGGGGCCTTGGGCACAGAGCAGGCAGGACAACAGATTAGATAAATGGGGATTGGTGTTCACCAGAGGACTGAGAGATCCCAGGTGTGCAGAGGGTGAGAGCAGAGGGAGATTTGGAGAAGATAAGAAGGGCTAGGCGAGGGTGAGGCAGTTGTAATTTCCCCAGAAGAAGGTGAAGAGGTGCATGGTGGGGAGGTGTGCAGCCTGTGAACCTCAAGAGGAGGAGGGGAAATTGGGAAGCAGAGGCAGAGGCAAAGAGGCAGTGACGCAGAGG
>NW_025959249.1:0-39592 GCF_023159225.1 Perognathus longimembris pacificus | reverse complement strand
TCCTCCCACTAGCCCCTAGATCCACCCATACCTAATGAGCTACTCCTACTCACTACCTATCTACTTCCCCTTTACCCCCAGAGAGAGAAGCTGCCACCTGGATAAGGTGCAGACACCATGTAGCTCCCTCTCCCATGGGAACTATGGCCCCACTAATAAACCTCCTTTTGAACCTTCTTCTCCTGTCTGTGATGATCTCTGCATGGTCCTCTGGGATGGCTGGGACATATCTTTTCAACACCTAATAGGCCGAGGAGGCCAATGGTACTGATGAATGAGTTCTTATCACTTGAATGGTGTATCCATTCCCATCGTTCTTCATTGGCTGGACAGAGAAACCTTTCTGTAAATATGCCTGCTTTATGCATACTTCATGGAAGATCCAAAGAACACAACCTGAAGTAGAATTCTGTAGCCATAGTGACGAGCCAAGTTACTCTCTTAGAGACAATCAGGTATGACAGGGATCAAGCCACAAATAGCAGCTGTTATTTCCTTGTCTCTGCCATTGCTAACGCAAATCTGCTAAACATAGCTTTGATGAATTATTTGGGGTTCTTAAAAGAAAATTTTCTTTTGGTTTTCTAGAGCGTCTCTTGATCTTACAAAAAAGGTAAATATGCCTTTCTACTGAGGACAAAGATGATATAATAATGACTGTCCAATTTTATGTTATAAATATCACTGTATAAATAAATCTGATTTGAATAGGTCTACGAGTCAGATGGAGAAGACACTCATTTTGGTAAACATCTCATATTGAAGCTGTAAAGACACTCTTTACTAAGTCCATGCCCAATAAATCCAAGTCTTTCTACCCGGTATGCTTCGGTCTAAATGGTCTGTTTCCCCTGTCATTTTGGTGAACACTTTGGAGACAAAACTAGGTATCATGAAAACCCCAAATTCCACTGCTACAACACCAAGAGATACTGACAGGCAAGATTATCTTTATAAATGACCTACAGATGTTTAACTAACCGCCATGTACATTAGCTTTAGGTTCTGAGCAACTTTTGCAACATTTCCCACTTGTTCCTCTGTGGAGCAGAGGAAGGAATGTAAGAAAAAGACTAATGAACTGTGGGTGCAGCTTTAGTGGTAAGAGAATTTGCCTAGTCTTTCTGAGAAACTTACAAAAAAAAAAACCAACACAAAAAAAACAGAAGTATTATTTAAGCTCTAAACACTAATATGCCAAACAATTTACATAAATCGTACAATGGAGAAGGAATTTCTAGTCTTTTTTTTTCCTGGTGAAAAAATGAAGTGCATTCATTTGATCACAGTCACACCATTATTTAGTATCAGATCTAAGATTGCAGTCTAGACATATCCAGCTCATTCTGGATTCCTTATTAGGCTTCTAGCTCTGGAGTCCCTCTGCCCAGGGGACAAATCCTAAGATTGCTAGCACTTAAAACTCTCCTAGTTATAGAAAGTAAATCACAAAGAGCCTCTCCTACTGTGAGAAGCCATTCAATAAATCGTCCTCAAAGCCTTCCCACAGAAGCTACCTGGGAAAACCCCAGTAAGACCTGAGTTCTAGCAGAAGCCATCAGTGAGTACAAACAACACAAATTTGCTTCTTTGCTACCGACCCTTGGCTCTGAGACTCAGCCTGTCATCAAGAGTGTCAACTTCAATGGATGGGCATGTGTCCACAGGAACTGAGTTGAGGTCACACTTGTCTCACTCTGTCCTGCAAACAGATGTCTGGGTGACAAGTCTTAGTCACACATGGCGAACAGAGGTTCAAGCCAAATCAGGTGGGAAGTGCCATATCTTCTTTCTAAGCCCTTTTGGCCAGCCAGCTCATTCCCTAAGATAATCCTGCATCAGCTGGTTTTCTCCAGAATCTTTTAACACAAAGCCTGCGTTTGGGTGATGTCTTGTTATTGGACAAGCAGAACTGAGTTTATTTCTGTAACTCACCAAAAACCCCATCTGGTTCTGTGTGTTTGAATGTGCCCCTTCAGAGTTCCCTCCCAAGGAGCCAGGTAAAAACTGATGTAATGCAGAGTTCTAGTGGTGGCAAGAAGGAAAGCAGGTGATAGAGCAACCAATAAACAACAACCCAAGAGAATTGCTGTTTATTATTCATTTATCACATTAAGATGGAAAAACAGGGCTGGGAATATGGCCTAGTGGCAAGAAGCTCTCTGTTCGATTCCCCAGCACCACATATATGGAAAACGGCCAGAAGGGGCGCTGTGGCTCAGGTGGCAGAGTTCTAGCATTGAGCGGGAAGAAGCCAGGGACAGTGCTCAGGCCCTGAGTCCAAGGCCCAGGACTGACCCCAAAAAAAGCAAGATGGAAAAACAAAGTCTGTAATAATCATCCCAGGGAATATACAGCAAACTCTTAAGGATAATAGCTTTCTCCCAGATGACAAGAGTTCAATCACTGGCCTACATGAAGCATCATAAAAACAATAGTATCTCCTCTGGAAATAGAACTCAGTGTGGTCACTTTTCAACATTTTACCAAGTTTGTTATGAATCTTCCAAATTAAATTTAAGCTCCCCACATACACACAGCCCGTGTACTGGATTTTTTTGTATATTCAAAAGATGCTCTTTCCTGCCAGGTGTGATTTGTGAAGTCCTATACCTACCCTACCCACTGTCGGGGAAATTAACATCATCTCTATGGGGCAGGGGCAGCTGTGATTTCATTCCTGTCCTGGAAAAGTTCTTCCCTTGAATATCTTACTTCTGAGGTCTTTCTCAACTACTCAGGATGAAACACACAATGTCAAACATCCACGCTTTGTCTTCTCATCAAAAGCCTTCACTGAAAAAATAATATATCTCAAAGATGGTCAAATACAAATACTAAATACAAATACTAAAAGCTTTTATGCTGTATAACCTGAAAATTGAAAAGTCTAAACTGTGCCTGAACTAGTTATCATGAGACAAAAACGAACCGCAAACTATAAGAAATTACAGGCAGTAGTCCTTTTTATCCCCAGTCCCGGGGCTTGGACTCAGGGTCTTGGGTGCTATCCCTGAGCCTCTCTGTGCTCAAGGCTAGCGTTCTACCACTTGAGCCACAGTGCCTTTTCCAGCTTTTTCTTAGTTTGTTGGAGATAAGAGTCTCATAGACTTTGCTGACTAGGCTGGCTTTGAACTGCAATTCTCAGATCTCCACCTACTGAGTAGCCAGGATTACAGGCGTGAGCCAGCAGTGAACAGCAGCCGCAAAGTTTTTCACAGTCACCTGCAGCTTAATCATAACTGGGGCGTGTTCTAAGGGCTGTGCTGTTGCCATCCCACTGCTGAGCAAACATCACACAGCTCACTCACACAAACTAAGCTGGCTATGACATCACTAGGTTACACAATCTTAGGGGTCCACTGTTATATTTGTGACCTGTCTTGGGTTGAAGTGTCATTATGAAGCACATGACTACATTGAAATGAGCTCTTCCATATGAGAGAAAAAGACTCATTTTCCATGCATAAGGATGAAAGAAACTAGAATGTTCATAAATACATTCACCATGTTTATCTAAAGAACTTCTTGAGATTCATGGGAGTTTTGATGCCTTATATAATATTGTATCCACTAAATGCCTTCCCCTGGCCATATTCCAAGAGCTTTTAAATTGTTAGGTCTACAGACAACAACCAAGGCTCAGAAGTCTCTGAATGAAGATTTAATGATTCGGGGGTGGGGGGTGGGGGTGCTCATTCACTACCCTTTCGTCTCTATCCTTCTAATACACACTGTCACTATGGTTTCTTATAACTACACAGAAAAATGGACAACATGGAAGAATATTTCTGGCAAGGTACTGAGAACAAAATAAAGAACTAATTTCCTTTAGTCTTCATTTTTACCTACAGGTCAGATCACTTGCGAATATAATAACCACAAAAAACTCTGCACTAATATAACATTAGACACCAGGGCTTCACAGCTATTCAGACCAGGTTCACCACGAACACTGAAGTTATTTAATAAAATTGAAGATGACTTTTCAATCCGGGATACTAAGAAATTTGTATATCCCCTTGCCAATATTTTTCATGGTGATTAGCTCTTTTTTTTCCCCTCACAGACACTGGTATGCTGCTTAAAATAATATTTGTGGCTTTACTCACCATCTGTCAAAGGGAGACATGTTGATTTTCTTAAAGCAAGTTGGGTCTGCATTCTTTCTCTGTTACTGTTACAGGTAGACCTGACAGGCATATGATCGTTTGTTTGCAAATGCTCTCCCCTAGATGGAACCTAGTTAAGTTTCATTTCTTACCTGCTGGACAGTTGCACTCAGAAGGTGTTTCTCTTGTGACTCTCAGTTTAGCCATGTGTTCGTAGGATTCCTGTAGGAAAAGAAGATATATTAAGAGCTAGCAGTAGTATCCCAGTTCTGTGAGTTCTTCAGGGACTCTTCCTCTGTGGCTGTTAATAATGATTGATAGCCTGCACAAACAGCATTTATGTAAGTGCATGGATCTTAGGAAATGCTAACAGTACTCAAGACATAATTTTGTTTTTAATTTAAAAATCAATTTAACATTGACATAGATTGAAAGTTTTGGGGAATACCTTTCTTCATTATTCAACTATCCCCACCCTCTCCCTGCACAGCCAAGGCAAAACTCCGGCACTAACAATGCAGCTCATGGCAATGTGTGTCCTATCAATAACAGCCAATGTTGTAGACATACTTTATCACATTCGGGCTGCAACTACTGCATCTCTCCACTGGCAGAAAAACTACCCTCTCCCTACTGGAGTCTAAGTCATCTTTAAAGGAATCCCTTTCAATTCTCCACTCATCAATATCTGAGCACAACCTCTGTTAACTCTCCCCCTCCAAAAAAACAAAGGAAAACTTTTTTTTCCCAATTTTTAAAACATTTAATATGAAAAGAATTCCGAGTTAAATGAATTTTTAAATCTATGGGCTTATTTCACTTTTAAGAGTGCTTACCATTCTCTATTGATAAGGCCTAACCTTATCAAATGAAAAACAGATGTGAGCATTACAATGAATATTCTCCATACAACTGAGAATGCTGACAGCCCAGACTCCACAAAACTAAACAGCCGGGGAAAGCCCCTACTGCCATTGCAACATGCAATCCTTAAGGAAGACAGAGGGAAGATCCTCCACACAGACTTGGAGAGAAACCAAGGAAGGGACTTGAATAAATAGATACCACAGAGGCTCACACATCCCAAATCAACTGTATAACCAGTAAGGGTGGATCCTGTAGACTGACTGAACCTGTGCAAAATTCTATCCACATGCAACTCCCCCTCGAGCAAGGCCCAGCCTCACACACCTGAGCGAGAAGTCGCTCCACTCAAGTACTATGGTCTTCAGCTGATCCGCCTTCTTGGGCAGCAGGGGAACGGAGGGCGCCCCTTTAGCAGATTCCAGGGTGAGGATCCTCGCCTGAAGGTCGTTGGTTTTCACCCCAAGTTACAGACACGAAATCATGGCCACCCCGGAGAGGAGGGTGGCCAGGGTGGTGCACGGGGGCATGGCACAGGTGCAATGCTGCCTGGAAGGGCTGGGTTCTTCAGATCCAGCCTTTCACCCTGCTCCCTTCCCCACAGGCTTCTTCACCAGCATGGTAAGGAGGGGGTCCTCTGGCCACCTTCTACCTCCTGCCAAGACAACTGGCCAGAGGAGTAGCGACAAGTCCTCCAAAGTTCAGTCCTGGCGGCTGCACAAGTAGTTGGCAGAGTAGGTGCCAGGCAGGCGCGGTGAGGGACCTATATGGGGCTCAGCACGGGGACCCGCAGGCAAGGACCATCCTCAGCCTGTGGCTCTCCTCCCAGCTGGGAGCAAAACAAACAAAAATAATGCTCTCCTCTGCACTCCTCTGAGCTCCTCTGCTCTCCTCCTCTGCTTTCCACTGCTCTCCTCTGCTCTCCTTTTCGCCTCTCCTCCTCCTCTGCTCTCTGCCTCCTCTGCTCTCTACCTCCTCTGCTCTCCTCCTCCTCTTCTCTCATCTTCCTCCTCAATTTGATGATAAACTTGGCTTCAGGTGTGTTAGGGAGATAGAAGCGTAAAGGTAGAAGAGGGAAATGGGTTTTAAATGTACCCTAAGTGCATCAAGTATTGAAAATGAGTACTTCGTTTATGGCTCTGCAACAATCTAACATGTCCTCGGACCCTTTTCGTGCCAATAAGATAGAGGAGAGTTGTGTGACAGATCTCTGGTCTTGCAGGCTTTAGGTTGTAACAGAAAGGAGAACTAGATGGTTCTGAATGTTTATTCAAGGTCCATCCACCCACTTCCTCACTTTCAGCCCTCCCATTATGTTCTTAAGCTTCAAGGAAATAAGTGTTTCTGTTCTCTCACCCGATCCACTCCATTCCCCCCATGTACGGTCCAGTGCCAGGTGCTAGCAAGATCAACAGGGAGCAAGGTGTGGGTACTGTTCATTGGGAGCTGCAGGCTTGCTGTGTTGGCTGGTCCCTCTGGAAGGAATGCTGGTGGCTCCCCTACCCTCTCCTCCTCATGGGAGAGACCCCCATGACCTGTGTTTGCATTTGCCTCTGTGCTTATATAGCCTCTGTATTTACACCTGACCATGCTAGGGCAAATAGGCTTCCCCTAGTTCTTAAGCAATGAGCCAGAGCTGTCCAGTCAACGGTGGTTTGGCAGCATTATGCTGCCTTTAGCCATTTGGGAACCCTATGAAATTGGTCATGGCCCCTTCCAGGATGTGCAGCCTACCAGAGTGCACAGGCGTGAGGCAGAAATAGCAGGGCCTCCTCTTGAGCACAGACCTCTCTCCTCCCGCCTTGTTCCTTTGCTGGGGCTGGCAAGCCTCATAGGCAGGGTGGCCCGACGAGCTAGGATGGCCAGCCAATGACAGGTAAGATCCTTCAGGGGGGACGACCTAAGACAGGCGCTTTCTCGAGTAGGACATCCACCAGCTTATTAAACAGAAAAGGAGGAGATGTGGGGCGCACCGCCTGGCCCCAACTGTGCACGCCCTGGAGTTGTGTGACTGTTGCACCGCCTCCGGGGAGAGGGATCCTGGCTAACCCCGCCTGCCTTCGGGGTCCGGAACTGGAAGGCAGCTCTAGGCAGTAACCTGGGGTGGTCCTGCTGGTAGTGACATAGACTCAGGCCGCCCCTTAGGGAGGTCCCATGGCCTTCCACCCTTGACGGACAGCTCCGACCGCCAATCGTAGCCCCTGACTAGGTATGTTACACCCCTCCTCTTCCTGCTGCCATTGCCCATACTTAAGATGGGGTTCGCGCCAATAAACAGAGAGCGGTCTTGAACTCTGCCCAAGTCGACTGACCATCTAACTGTGGCATAAAGGTTGGGTTGGGCTGCGTGTGGGCGACTTGCTGCTTATTACCTATTCTGGGTTCACCCTCGGCGGGGAGGGGCGCGCCTCCTTGCCTCTCCTGCTGGTCAGGAGAGCGCCCGGGGTGCAGGGCCCCCTGCATCTGTCCATCCATCTGTCTGTCTATGTGTCTGTCTCCCTGTCCATCTGTCTGTCCATCTCTTGTGCGTCTGTCTGTCTCCCTGTCTGTCTCTATGTTGTCCTGTCTGTCTGTCTGTCTGTGTGTCTGCGCCTCTCTCCGTCTGTGTGTCCGCCCGTCCCTCCTTTTCCGTCTCCCAATCCACATGTCCGTCCCTCTGTCCGCCCCTCCATTCCTCCGACTGGACTGTGTCTCTCTGTCTGGGAGACGCACCCAGCACCACCCAAGGAGGATTCAGCACCCAGCACCACCACCCAAGGAGGAGTCAGCACTCAACACCACCACCCAGGAGGCCTCAGCACACAATACCACCACCCAGGAGGACTCAGCACCCAGCACCACCACCCAAGGAGGACTCAGGTCTGTCTGTCTGTCTGTCTGTCTGTGCATGGCACCCGCACCCCCGAGGCCCCAAGGCCTGTCCTCACCGGGGTGCCGCCTTGGCTTCCCCATCCCCGAGAAAGGAGAATGAGATGCCCAGGAGCCAGGAAACCCCCAGGAGAAGCGAGAAAGGGGAAGCGGCATCCACTCCCCGTCCGGAGCCCAGAAACGTCAGGGCCCAGCCGCCCCAAGCTCCCCAGGACACCCACCCGGGGGTCCACACCTGACAGCCCAAACCCCCGGAACCAAGACGGGCACCCTGGCTGCCCCACACCCGACCCGATGTGCCAATGGCCTGCAGTGAGTGTGAAAGCCCCCGGGGCCACCAGGGAGGAGAGGGAGGGGGAAGGAGAGAGGGATGAGATCAAGCACCCAACCCCCACCCACCCAATTATCCACCCACCCAACCATCCATCCACCCACCCATCCACCCACCCACCCATCCATCCACCCACCCATCCACCCACCCACCCATCCATCCACCCACCCACCCAACCATCCACCCACCCATCTACCCACCCATCATTCATCCACCCACCCATCCACCCATCCACCCACCCATAGATCCACCCACACATCCACCCCCCTACCGATCAATCCACCCACTCTTCCACCCATCCACCCAATCATCCACCCACCCACCCACCCACCCATCCCCATTGCTCTCTCCACAGTGCTCTCCAGGTCCAGGCCTCCTGCCCTGATCCTCCCCTGGTCTGCAGCCTCCATCTTCCTCCCCCTCCTCGTCCTCCTCCTCCTCCTCCTCGTCCTCATGGCTGAACTCATCCGGGTAACTCACCTCCTTTCTGGTTCCTCCATCAGCCCAAGGGAGGATTCGAACACAGTAACCTTGTATGGATGATCCTGACTTCCCACCTTTGTTCCTCATGACCCCCCCCAACCCAACCAGAGACTCCCACACCATCTTCTGGAAGCTTCCCCGCGCCCTCCTGACCCCTGAGACCCCCCCAACCTTGGGCCCTGCGACCCCTGACCCTGTACCTGACCTGGGCCTGACCTTTGACTCCAGGAGCCACAGGCTAAGCTTGCACTGTGTGGCCACCACCACAGAGGCCCGGTGCATCGTTGTGAACCCGAACAAGGGGTCGGTCACACTGCTGGACAGTTGGGGCAAACGAGGCACGACGGAGACACCAGGCCCCCACCCTGGGAGGCCAATGGTGGGGGCTGTGGGGTAAACTGAGGCAGGGGTGGGCTGGCCCACATTCCCTGGTGTTCCGGGGGCTAAGTTGAGGCATCGATGGACGAATGGATCTCCCAGGTGTTCCGGTTTATGTCAAGGCACCGACCACCCCGCTCTCCAAGGTCCCCGTCGGACAATGTAGCTGCGAATTCTGGGATCTCCTGTGGTACCAGGGAGTCGAGTTCGAGGTTACACTCACTGTGGCCAGGAGGCCCCTGACCAAAGGCCTGGGGTTCACAAACCCGGGTGAGGTACTGAGGTTCCGGGTAGGGGGGGGGATCGACGGTCAGGGGTCACAGGTCATATGTTGAAGGTTCAGGGGTCATTGGGTTGAAAGTTCAGGAATCATGGGGTTGAACTGGTCAGGGGTCATGGGTTGACGGGTCAGGGGACATGGGGTTGAAGGGTCAGGGGTTTTGGGGTTGAAGGATCAGAGGTCGTGGGGTTGAAGGGTCAGGGGTAAGTCTCCCCACAGGCCCTCCACCCTCCACCCCCCCCCGCCATGTCGTTTCCCCAGGCCTTGTGTGTTATGTCTTCGAGGCCCAGGCCCTGAACTGCTCATGGGCACTGGGGCCGCAGGCACCGCGGGGGACACAGTATTCCTTCAGGATCCGGACTCCAGGTGGGGCCACCCCTGCCGGTTTCAATGCCCCCTCCGCACCATTGTCGGTTTCTAATGTTCCCCGCTCATCCCGCCATTGTCAGTTTCTAACGCCTCTCTTTGGCATTGTCAGTTTGTAATGCCACCTCTGTTGGCCATTGTCGGTTTCTAATGTCCCCCCCTTCGGCCATTGTGAGTTTCTAATGCCCCACCACTCCCTAGGACCGGCCTGTACCATGAGTGCTGGCCGACATGTGCCAGTCCGGCCTCCAGGTGGGCTGCATCCTCCCCGATCTTGCTGGCCTCTGGGCCCAGACCTACGCCCTGGTCACCGGCTCGAGCCCCACTGGCCCAGTCCACTTCCTGGTCGCCTGGCTCTATGCCCGTGAAATTGGTGAGGGTGGTTTCCAGTACCCCCTGGACCACCCAGGGCAGTTTCAAGTATCCCAGAGACCACCAAGTGCAGTTTAAAGTGTCCCCAAGAACACCGAGGGCGGATTTGTGTCCTCGAGACCACCGAGAGTGGTTTCAAGTATCCCCACGAGCACTTTGGTGCATGGAGGACAGTTTCAGGTATCCCCAAGACCACCTAGGGCGATTTCAAGGGTTCCCCATGACCCCCAAAAGCAGCTTCAAGTTTTCCCAGGACCATCCAGGGCGGTTTTAAGTGTCCCCGAGACCGCTGAGGGCGGTTTCAAGTGTCCACACGAGCACCTTGGTGGATGGAGGGCTGTTTCCACTGTCCCCATGAGCATCCAGGGCAGTTTTGAGTTTCCCCCAAGACCCACAAGGGCAGTTTCAAGTATCCCTGGCACCACCGAGGGCAGTTTCGAGCCCCCCCACCCCACCCGGTGTCCCTCCATTCATCTGTGGCAGTTTTCAGAACACTTTGACCCCCTGTGAAACGTGAGCATTGCCTGCGGCCCCCGGGGCTTGCAGGTATGGTGGGAGCCACACAGGACCTGGAGGCAGTGGAGCAAGCACGACTTCCGGTAACAGCTGACCCTGTGCATGGGAGTACTCAGTGCAACACCCGGGAGTACTCGGTCCAGCACTGGCGGGGAGTATTTAGTCCAGCAACGTTCAGGAGTGGGTGGGGTTCCGGATTGGTGTGGGATGGGAGTACTCAGTCCAGCACCGGGGAGGGATGGGAGTACTCAGTGCAGCACCCGGGAGTACTCAGTCCAGCAACAGGGAGTACTGGTTGTAGCACCCTGGACTACTCAGTCCAGTATTGGTTGGGAGAGGTGGGTTTCAGGATTAGTGTGAAATGGGAGTACTCAGCCCAGCACTGGGGAGTACTCCACACAGCACGTGGGAGTACTAAGCACATCACCCAAAAGTACACGGTCCAGTACCCTGCCCCGCAGTCAGTGCTGACTGAGGCCTGTGCTCTGTTCTTTTAGCATGGTGGCCAGCTGGTCTCCCAGGACTCCCCGGTGAGTGCTCCTGGAACCGCCCTGTGCCTCAGTTTACCCCTGCCCCATGGCGAGTCTCCCCCCACATTGAGGTCTTGGGAGGCTCAGACAACACCTACGCCCTGCCAGGCCTCGAACCCGGGCCTCACCGGGCCTGTGCATCCGGGCCAGGGAAGCCCGCACCCTGACCTAGGGCTCCTGGAGCAACACGGTGGAGTTTGGGGAGCAGAGGGCGGTTTCAACTGTCCCCAGGGAGGTTTCAGGTGTCCCCAGGAGTAGAGATTCTGGGTGGGGGGTGGTTTCAAGTGTCCCCAGGACCATTTTGGGCCTGTGGGTGGATGGAGGGCGGTTTCAAGTGTTCCCGGGGGAAGGGGTCTGGGGCGATTTGTTTCAAGTGTCTCCAGGGTGGGCAGGGGTCTGTGGTGGGTGGTTTCAAGTGTACCCAGGGCGGTTTCAAGTGTCCCAAGGGTGTTTTCTAGTATCCCAATGGGGAGGGGCTCTTGGGGGGGTGGTTTCAAGTGTAACCAGGACCACCTTGGGCCTGTGGGTGGATGGAGGGCGGTTTCAAGTGTCCCCAAGGGGAGGGGGTCTGGGTGAGGGTCAGTTTCAAGTGTCCCATGATGGGGGCAGTTCTTTAGGGGGTGGTTTCAAGTGTCTCCAAGGCAACCCTCGGCGTGTGCATCGATGGAGGGCGGTATCCAGTGTCCCCACGAAAACCTTGGGCGTGTGAGTGGATGTAGGGCAGTTTTGAGTGTCCCCACGGCGGTTTCAAGTGTCCCCGGGGGAATGGGGATCTGGGTGGGGGGGTGGTTTCAAGTGTCCCCAAGACCATTCTGGGCCTGTGGGTGGATAGGTGGTGATTTCAAGTGTCCTCAGAGGCCTCAGGGGAGCCTTTGCAGGTGGAGTCGTGTGGGGAGGGCTGGGGCAAGGAGCTGAGGGTCACGTGTCCCTCCCTCCCCACTTCATGTGACACCTCCCACTCCCATCCCTTCCTCCCCGAGTGTGTGCACACCCACATGGTCGGAGGTTTCAAGGGTCCCCGCCGGGCCAGGCATGCTGCACCTGCTGCTTCGGCAGCACTGGGGTGGCTGGGCCTGGGCTGGGGCTGTCAGAGGTGAGCCGGAATCTGAACCCGGGGCCCCCAGGGTGGGTGGGGGGAACGCAACGCATTGTGGGCCATGCGGGAGGCCGGGATTCGAGCCCACATCCACCCGTCCGTCCGTCTGCCCTGCAGGCTCCTGAGCGCCCGCGTTCCCTGTGTCAGCGACAAGTTGACTGGTGAAGATGGACAGACGGACGGATGGAGGGACAGAGGGACATGGGGGGCTGGGGGGTTGGGCGGTGACAGACAGACAGCGATGGGAATCGAGACACGGACAGACATGAAGACAGACGGACGGACAGACAGGGAGACAGGGAGATGGACGGACAGATGAACAGACAGACAGACAGACTGGGAGACAGATGGACAGACCTGGAGACAGACAAACAGGCATGGACAAGAGACAGGCAGACAGATGGACAAACAGACATGGAGACAGACAGACAGGGAGACGGACAGACAGACACACAGCAGACAGATGGACAGACAGACAGACAGGGACACAGATGAGCAGGACAGACAGACAGGTGGACAGGGAGACAGACAGACAGAACTGGACACAGACAGATGACAAAAAGACACAGATGGACGGATGGACAGATGGACATCATGGAGACAGATAGACAAGAGAGGGAGACGGACAGACAGATGAGCACACAGTGAGACACACAGGGAGACAGACAGACATGGACAGATGGACCTGGAGACAGACGGACAAACACACTGAGCAGATGGTCAGACAGACAGACGGAGAAACAGGGAGACAGACAGATGGACGGATGGATGGACAGATGGACAGATGAGCAGACGGGCAGACAGACCTGGAGACAGACGGACACATGGACAAATGGATGGACGGACAGACACAGAGGGAGACAGACGGACAAAGAGATGGGCGGATGGACACACGGACAGCTGGACAGCCGTGCACCTCCCCCTGTCCTCCGCTGGGAGGAGGAGGAGGAGGAGGAGGAGGAGGAGGAGGAAGAGGAGCCATGGCCCGTGGTGGAGCTGAGCCTGCAGCCTGGGCCCTGATCATGGCGCCGCCGGGGTCACCCCAGCCTCCCCCCCGCATGCACACACGTACCCAGGGTTAGGGTACTGAGTCCTCCTGCGTGGGTGCTGGGTGTTCAGTCCTCCCCCGGCATCTCCACACAAGATGCTGGGTGCTCAGTCTCCCCTGGCGTCTCCACACAAGGTGCTGGGTGCTCAGTCTTCCTTTGTTAGTGCTGGGTGCTCAGTCCTCCCCCGGTGTCTGCATACGAGGTGCTGGGTGCTCAGTCCTCCCGTGCCTCCACACAAAGTGCTGGGTGCTCAGTCTTCTCATGTGGGTGCTGGGCAGTTAGTCCTGTGTCCCACACGAGGGCCTGGGTGCTCAGTCCTCCTCCCATGAATCCAGAGGAGGCGCTGGGCGCTCAGTTCTCCTCCCGTTCCTCCACACGAGGTGCTGGGTGCTCAGTCCTCCTGTGTGTGTGCTAGGCGCTCAGTCCTCCTCCTGTGCCTCCGTGAGGGGTGCTGGGTGCTTGGAATATTAGTACATGTTTTTGGAATAATTAGTACATGTTTAGGCTAGTCAAAGCCGAAGTCATAATAGCCCAATAGCTATGCCCTTATGGACACTTAAGATGATGCTAAGTGAAATGAGCTCCATGTTATGGAAACAAGTGGTATATCATTATTGTAATTATTTTCAACATGCGATATGAATCCGTACCCTTTTTATTTTCTCTCGTATTCCCTTCCTGTGGTTTTACCCCCACTATCACTGTATCTCATCTGAGCACCCTGGATACTGTATATACGTGTATTAGAGCTAGGGAAGAGAAAGTAAATATCAAAATCAATAGACAAAGGATAAAAATACAAACAACTCCAAACACAATACTCACAAAACCATTTGGTGTAAACCAACCATACAACTCGTGGGTGGAAGGGGAAGCAGGAGGGAAGAGGTAGGCATGTGGAGGGGAGGAGGAGTTAACATGTTGGACAAGAAATGTACTCACTGCATTATATATGAAATTGTAACCCCTCTGTACTTCACTTTGACAATAAAGGAGAAAAAAGACAATAAATATTTTTGAAAGATTCTGAAACACCTAACATTTTTTAGAGTTATGACATATAATGCTTAAGATTCTCATGTTAAAAACTAACATTTAGAATCAACACTCTCTTTCTCTGGCAATAGGAAAACTACCAACACATACACTGTTTGTGAATAAAGGTAAACATTTCCCTCAAAGAACTGCTAATCACCATACATTTCCTTTCTTCATTCCTGTTATTTACTTCAGCCATTCTCTGGCCATAATCTGAGTGAAACCAGCCAAAAGGTACAGACACTGAGGCAGGTAGGGCTGGGAGGAGGAGGATTAGGAGGAGGAGGAGGAGGAGGAGGAGGAGGAGGAGGAGGAGGAGGAGGAGGAGGAGGAGGAGGCGGAGCCATGGCCCGTGGTGGAGCTGAGCCTGCAGCCTGGGCCCTGATCATGGCGCCGCCCGGGTCACCCCAGCCCCCCACCCCCCGCATGCACACACGTACCCAGGGTTAGGGTACTGAGTCCTCCTGCGTGGGTGCTGGGTGCTCAGTCCTCCCCCGGCATCTCCACACAAGATGCTGGGTGCTCAGTCCCCCCTGGCGTCTCCACACAAGGTGCTGGGTGCTCAGTCTTCCTTTGTTAGTGCTGGGTGCTCAGTCCTCCCCCGGTGTCTGCATATGAGATGCTGGGTGCTCAGTCCTCCCGTGCCTCCACACAAAGTGCTGGGTGCTCAGTCTTCTCATGTGGGTGCTGGGCAGTTAGTCCTGTGTCCCACATGAGGGCCTGCGTGCTCAGTCCTCCTCCCATGATTCCACAGGAGGCGCTGGGCGCTCAGTTCTCCTCCCGTTCCTCCACACGAGGTGCTGGGTGCTCAGTCCTCCTGTGTGTGTCCTAGGCGCTCAGTCCTCCTCCCGTGCCTCCGTGAGGGGTGCTGGGTTCTTGGTCACTCTCTGGGCCGCAGGGCCTGGCTCACTGTCTGTCGCTTCGGCTGCCCACAGGGGAAGGGATAGACGGACAGACGGGTGGACACAGAGACAGGGAGGGAGACACACAGACAGGAACAGGCACTAACACAGACAGACATACAGACAGGGTGACACAGACTGAGACAAACAGACAGACAGACGGTTAGACCGGCTGTGGGACAGTCAGGCAGCTAGAGAGACACAGACAGATGGACAGGGAGATAGACAGACAGGGAGACAGACAGACAGACAGACAAGGAGACAGTCGGATGGACGGACAGATGGAAAGACAGACAGGGAGACGGACAAATGGACAGACAGACATAGATGGACGGATGGACAGGGAGACTGACAGATGGACAGATGGACAGACAGATGGACGAAAAGACACAGATGGAAAGACAGAGACACAGACGGACGAACAGGGAGGACAGATGGACAAATAGGGAGACAGGGAGAGAGACAGATGGACAGACAGACGGACAGACAGACAGACGGACACTCAGACGGACACACAAGCAGTGTGACAGACACAGAGACAGTCGGACGGCAGACAGACGGATGGACAGACAGACGGACAGATGGACGAACAGGGAGACAGATGGACAGACAGACATGCAGCGAGAGACAGATGGACAGACAGATGGGCAGACGGACAGACAGACAAGGAGACAGACAGATGGACGGACAGACAGGGACCAATGAACGTAGACAGATGGACGGACGCACAGAGCGACAGGCGCACAGGGTCCCAGGCCTGGGGACAGACAGACGGACAGACGGATGGGCAGGGAAACCGAGGCAGACAGACAGACGGGTGGACACAGGGACAACTGAGAGAGAGACGGACAGATGGACACACGGACAGGCAAGGGGCCTAGGGGAGGGCGGGGAGGAGGGGGACTGGGGCTCGAATCCCGGCCCGGCACCCAGCCACCCGGCACCCAGCTACTCAGCACCCAGCACCCATTACCCAGCCACCCAGGTGCTCAGCCCTCAGCACCCAGGTACTCAGCACCCCAACCCCCAGTACCCAGCCAGCACTCACCTACTCAGCACCCAGTACTGAGCACCCAGGTACTCAACCCTCAGTGCCCTCAGCACCCAGCGAACCAGTACCCAGCACCCAGCCACCCACTACCCAGCTACCCAGCAACCAGCCACCCACACAGCTACCCAGCTACCAAGTACCCAGCCACCCAGCACCTAACCCCCCAGCACCCAGTACCAACACCCAGCCAATCAGCATCCAGTCCCCAGCTACTCAGCACCCAGCCACCCAGCACCCAGTACCCAGCATCCCAGCCAGCCAGTACCCAGCTACCCAGTACCCAGCACCCAGCCACCCAGCACCCAGCTACTCAGCACCCAGATGCCAGCCTTCAGCATGCAGCTACTCAGCACCTAGCCCCCATTACCCATCATGCAACTACTAAGCACCCAACCAGTACCCAGCACCCAGCGACTCAGTACCTAGCCACCCAGCACCCAGTCCCCAGCACCCAGCTATTCACCACCCAGGTACCCAGCACCAAGTACCCAGCAACCCAGCACTCAGCTACTCAGCATCCAGTATCCAGTTATTTGGACCTCAGCATCCAGCTAGTCAGCACCCAGCCACCCAGCTACTCAACCCAGTACCTAGCACCCAGCCGCCAACCACCCAGCACCCAGTACCTAGTACCTAGCCAATCAGCGTCCAGTACCCAGCTACTCAGCACCCAGCCACTCAGCTACCCAGCTACTCAGCACCTAATCCAGCACCTAGTACCCAGCCAACCAGTACCCAGCACCAGGACACAACCACTCAGCACCCATCACCCAGTACCCAGCACCCAGCCAACCAGCCCCCAGCACCCAGCTACTCAGCACCCAGACACCCAGCACCCAGTACCCAGCTACCCAGCACCCAGTACCCAGCTACTCAGCACCCAGCCACCCAGCTACCCAGCTATCCAGCACCTAATCCAGCACCTAGTACCCAGCCACCCAGCACCAGGACACAACCACTCAGCACCCATCACCCAGTACCCAGCACCCAGCCAACCAGCCCCCAGCACCCAGCTACTCAGCACCCAGACACCCAGCACCCAGTACCTAGCTACCCAGCACCCAGTACCCAGCACCCAGAACCCAGCCACCCAGCTAGCCAGCACCCAGTACCCAGCTACTGAGCACCCAGTTCCCAGAACCCTGCTACTCAGACCCCAGGCACCTAGTACCTAGCACCCAGCACCCATCTAACCAGTACCCAGCACCCAACTACTCAGACCACACCATCCAGCTACTCAACACCCAGCTACCAAGCACCCAGTCACCCAGCACCCAACCACCCAGCACCCAGTACCTAGCACCCAGACACCCAGTAACCAGCCCCTAGCCACCCAGCACCCAGTACCCAGCACCCAGCTACGTAGTATTTAGCACTCAGCACCCAGAACCCCCAGCTTGCAAATTGCACACCCGTGTATCATTTTACCCTGTTTTGACTCCACTGCCTCTGTCCCGCCTGTCCGCTCTGCCCCACCCAGCCCCCCATCCATCGCCCGTCCTGCCCTGGCCTGAGCCTTCCAGTGCCCCAAGCAGAAACAACAGGAAACCGCCAGGGTGGGGCGGGGCTGGCCAAGGAAAGCAAAGATTTATCATTTCAACTTCACATCTGAGTAGTTCATTAAGAATGGGTAGCCATTTGACAGGCAGATACCAATGGGGAAGATTCCAGGAAGAAGAGACAGAGACAGGAACACAGGAAGAGAACAACTCTCTAGAAACCAGGAATTCCTGCTGCTGAATGCCATAAGCATTGTGAAAATTAAAAAGAAGCTGGGGTCAATTTGGGCTCCTTCCATAAGGCAGTGGAGAAGAGGTATTTAAGCATAAGACATACATTTTAGAAGTGTCCCAATGTACAGGGTGCTGGTGGCTCATGCCTGTCTGTCATCCTAGCTACTCAGAAGGCTGACCTTTGAGGATCATGGTTGAATGCCAGTGAAGACAAGAATGTCGGTTAAAGAGTCTCATCTCCAATTAACTACAAAAAAAAACAAAAACAAAAACCTGGAAGAGGCACTGTGGCTCAAAGAGACAGAGGACTAGCCTTGAAAGGAAAGGAAGAAGGGCTGGGAATATGGCCTAGTGGTAGAGTGCTTGCCTTGTATACATGAAGCCATGGGTTCAATTCCTCACCACCACATATAGCAAAAAGCAAGAAGTGGAGCAATGGCTCAAGTGGTAGTGTACTAGCCTTGAGCAAAACAAAAACAAAAGCCTGGGACAGTGCTCAGGACCTGAGTCCAGGACTGGCAATGAAGGAAGGAAGGAAGGAAGGAAGGAAGGAAGGAAGGAAGGAAGGAAGGAAGGAAGGAAGGGAGAAAAGAAAGAGAGGAAGAAAGAAAGAGAGAAAGGAAGATAGTGAGTGAACTCAGGGTCAGCACCTGCGTTCATGCCCCACAAACAATAACAACAACAAAGAATCCACAAAATGCTAGTTTTCCAATAAAAGATTAAAAATTTGTTAGAAATATGTTGCTAACTTATTAAAAAAAGACCCTAACACTTCAATTTTTAAATTTAGCTCAAATGAGCAAAGCATCAGGCAGAACTTCATATGGTCCTATTTAAAAGGATCACATTGGCACTGAACTACATTGAGCTCCTACATCATCATCAGTATAGAGAAAATGAGTCTAACCTTACATTTCTTGTTTTTCAGAAAATGGAAAATGCTGAACTCTCATATAATTATTACTTCTAAATAGGCATAATTAGTTGGTTGAGAGCAATCATGATAGACCTAGTAGTTTTCAATGTTATCAAAAGTTCTAAAGGCCATCTTTGATCAGGAATCTTATTTTAGAATAATCCTCACAGCTACCATGTGCCAGCAAAAAACTCAGCCTTATAATTAGAAAGACACCATCACCTCCACTTGGAGTAGCCAGCAGCCTCTCAATGTGTTTTCCTTTTTTAAAAAAAAAATATATATAATTACTTATTTATTGTCAAAGGGATATACAGAGGGGTCACAGATCCATACATTAAGCCATGTTTTCTTATACGCAAATTATGATTTCAATACATACCCGATCTAATATTCAGGATGTTTTAGGAATGAAATGAGATAATTAATGTAAGATCAATTACCAACAATTTTTAGAAAGCCGAGCTGTATGAAAGCTCACACCTCATTGTTGGATCCTCAGAATTCATAGCATCTAGGACCATGCAACTCATTGTGTTTTACATCACACTTCTTCATATACATATGGGACCATCATATTATATTTCATTGTCCTTTCAAGGGTTCTACTCATTTATTTTTTTAAAGAAAATCTCAATACCAAAATGTGCACTCTAGTTCTCTAATTCTCTAAGAATAATGTAGTTTGCTGCATACAAACTACTGTCATTATGTATTTCTAAGCCATGTACATTGAACATAACAAAATGTGTTAAAATTAAAACACATGATTTAGCCAGGCACCTGGGGCTCATACCGGTAAACCTGGATACTCAGCAAGCTGAGATGCAGAGGGTCAGGGTTCAAAGCCAGCCCATTCAGTAAAGTCCAAAAGACTCCATCTCCAATTAACCAGTGAAATGCTGGGCTACATGTGTAAGTGGCAGAATACCAGCTGAGTGGGCATACATGCCAGGATGAAGCCTTGAATTCAAACCTTGTTACTACAGGTGGTGGGAGAGGAGAGGAGACAAAAGGGGAGGACAGGGGAGAGGAGTGGAGGGGAGGAGAGGGGAAGGGAGGGGAGGACAGGAGAGGAGAGGAGAGGAGAGAGAGCACAATACATGGTTTAATAAGATTCTAATAGTTCAATACCTATTTTTGTAGCTTTAGACTGGTTTACAGAAGGAAAAGATATTTCACAAGTGAATGAACGATTATGGAAAGCAAATTGCTGTCTTCCACATAATAAACACATAAACAATCTTCCAAGTAATGTTTTACATCTACATAACTGATTAACTAGAAAATATGCCAAAATACTTGAATTAGGAAAAGCAGTTCATCACTTAAAATATTGTAATTTATCTTTACAATCAGTTTGTAAAAACAACAACAACAAAAACAAAAAAGTAGCTGCTAAGTGCCAGTGGCTCTCACCTGTAATCCTAACTTCTCAGAAGCTTATGAGCTGAGACTCACAGCTCAAATCCATCCAGGCAGGAAAGTCTATGAGACTCATCTCCAAATAACTACCAAAAAAAGCTGGAAGTGGACCTGTGGTTCAAATGATAGTCTGCTAGCCTTCAACACAAGAACAGCACCCAAGCCCTGAGTTCAAGCCTCAGGACTGGCATAATGAACAATCATAAATAGACCCAACATATTCGACTAGCAATGTGGCTTAGCGGCAGAGTGCTCACCTAGCATGCATGAAGCCCTGGGTTCCATTCCTCCCCACCACATAAACAGAAAAAGGTGGAAGTAGTGCTGTGTGTGTGTGTGGGTGAATAAAAGCAGCTCAGGGACAGTGCTCAAGCCCTGAGTTCAAGCCTCAGAACTGGCAAAATAAAAACAACATTAAATTAAGTATATAACCCTCCTGGTAATACTAATGAGAAATCATTAGTCCAAGGCCCAGGACTGGCCAAAAAAAAAAAAAAACAACCTAAATGCTTACATACAGTACTTAGAAATTTTCTAAGCACTATCTGCTGTGTATCTGTTTTCTAATACTGTACAGTAATATGGTAATACTATCATGACATTATAGCTGATTAATATACTCTATGAAGTTTTTAGTAAGTGCCACCACAGTAACAGCAGCTAACTGAGTATTACCACAAGTAATTGAGACCATGAGTGACAGGTGGTGGAACTTCTCTTTGTGTTTAAAAAACAAAATGAGTTTTCACACAAAAGGAGAAGGGACGCACTCACGGGAGGGGCCCAGAGAAGGTGATATCTACCAACTTTTTCGAAGTGACTATGTAAGGAATTAAAAACATAGTCCTCTACTTTGAGAATTGTACTCAAGTGAAAAGTCCCTTCTGGTGGGCACCCATCTTGAAAGTGAGCCACTCAGAAGAGCAGAGAGTCACCCACTTTCGTTTCTTGATCTCTACACTATTATTGTGAGTAACTTCCTTACAGTGGGCTAAAGTCAAGTCCACGGGAGTGGAAGGGACGTTGCCCATGCCTATCAGTCTCGTCAGTTGTGCAGTCCACAAAATAACAAGAGGTAAAACAATTCCAATAAAACAGAAGAAACAATACACACAGGCCTGATATTTAAAAGACTTACAAAATGGAGATATCCTAAGCTGATCCGCTGGCTCCTGTGAAGAAGCAAAAGTAGCAGACCCAAGATCAAGGTGGGCAGGTTGAGCCTCCGTTAGGAGGCCCTCCTGGTCAGTTCCTGCCAAAAAGCGAACTGACTTGCACCATACAAGAAAGGCGAGGTTGGACGATCACGATGGGCACCCCACCACCTTGGGACCAAGAGAAGGAAGAAGAGGCAAGGGATTCTGGCACACAGGCCTGCCCCGCTCTCTGCTTGCAGCTCCATGCTTCTTGGTGTAGACCTGAGCGGTAATGAATGCCTTCCCAGGTTGGGGCACTACTGGGGGCCTAATCCTGTGGTCCTGTTGCATTCCCATTTCTCCCTTGATTTCTTTCCCCCAAAGTTTGTTGCTACCCAGGTCACCCAAGCTGCATGGTTGAGGGAACGGGATACTGGTGAGGACAGCAGCGGGAGGCACAAGTGCCAATGGAGTGGCCAGTAAGCAGCGCTGGGCTCCTTAGCCACGCCCACCACAAGAATATCACCCTTGACTTGAGCAAGTAGGACAGTCCCCGGAAACCCTTTAGCACCTTCCAAGCCACTGTGTACTGGGTGCGCTCGAATGTGCATATGTGTGCCCGTGCTTGCTTACATGCGTGTGTGTTTGTTCCTGATGCTGTACATGGGTGTGCTTACTAAGCCAAAGTCTGTGTATGTATAAATAGGTATGTGGATGTAGATCCAGGAGGACCCGGCACAGTGTGTTATGAGTGAGCATGTGGAGGTGGCGGGAAGGGAGAAAGAGAAAGAGAGAGAGAGAGTCATCTCGCCTATGAGGAATTCTTTGTTCATGTGCGGTTGTATAAGTGTGTCATGTATGAGGTTGGACATAGGGAGTTCCAATTGTGTGCATGTTTACTTGCTTATTTGAAGTTCCCACACACCAATCATTTGGCAAAGTCTCCCCTTTTGTGCTGTCCTCTGCACAAAGGTCTCCGGACTTGAGGCCCGGGATACCTAGCTGCCTTTGCTCTTGGAGATCTGCATGACAGTGACAATGACGCCTATGAATACTGTTGCTGGGTGCTAGTGTGCCTTGGTCGAGGCAGGGAAGGGTCAGATATCACTTTCCCTAGTGTCTTAGCAGAGCTTCCTGCAGGAGCCTTAAACATATGGCTGTGAGCCACGGGCACCAGGATGGCCAGCTCCAGCCTCTAGCCAGTATAATCCTTGGCTGCTCAATAGCAGGAAGTAGCAGGCAGGGATCTGGGCCAGAGAGGCCAAGGCAAGCGGGAAGACAAGAGTTAAGCAGACACTAGCGCAGAAAGGAGATGCCCAGATTCGCTGACCTGCTAATCTTGTATCTCCCTTATGCTCTGAGCAAGAGAGATGAGGTTGATTGTGAGAG
This sequence comes from Perognathus longimembris pacificus, assembly GCF_023159225.1. Taxonomy (NCBI): domain Eukaryota; kingdom Metazoa; phylum Chordata; class Mammalia; order Rodentia; family Heteromyidae; genus Perognathus; species Perognathus longimembris. The sequence goes on along the minus strand of NW_025959249.1, from coordinate 16,757 downwards.
AGGTGGCGGATCCATACACCAGCCACTTCCAGGACTGGCAAGGGCAGAGGCGGTGGGGAGCTGTGTCACACGGGTTCAACCAGGATGTGGGAAGATGGAGCAGGAGGGGAGGTGGAAAGTGTATTTGCCTAGGACCCTGGCCCAAGCCGTTCCCAGCAGAATGGTCAGGGGAGGGATGTGCGGCTCTACACATCCTGTGCATCCCCGAAGGCCTGTGAGAACTAGTGAGAACTTACAGCAAACCCCCAAGGGGCCTTGTGTCCTTTTTGCTATGGCAACTCCAGTTGGAACACTGGCTCAAGTCAGCAGGAGGCGCCTAGTACCTGGCCATGTCACAGAGCTCCAAACCATATGGGCACTGCCCAGAGGCTTCCCAGCACCCCAGGTGCAAATGCACTGTTAGTGAGGCACCAGGAGGCCCTGCTGGCCTGTGAGCACCAACTGCCTACCTCTAAGCAGCCTCACTAGCCCTCCCTTAAGGCTGTTCCTGTTGGAATGCAAATGAAAGCACACATCAACAAAGTGGGCAAGGAATGGAGAAACAAAACATCCGGCCACCCCCTGGAGGCTTTTCTGCATAGTGGGTCGCATATGTGCAGTCCTTCCTGCTCAGAAAAACACAGGGCTGCTGCCTAGCAAGCCAGGCAAGGTCTTCAGGTGGTCTTGGCCAAGGGGGCAGAGGCCGTTTCCAGACCAATCGGATGTCAGTCATAAAACCAGAAGGCAGGAAAGGAGTGCCGCTTCCCTCCTACCTTTGTCACAAACCTCCTGTGCACAGAAAAGGAGCAGAGGGGCTTGGGCACAGAGCAGGCAGACAACAGATTAGATAAATGGGGATTGGTGTTCACCAGAGGACTGAGAGATCCCAGGTGTGCAGAGGGTGAGAGCAGAGGGAGATTTGGAGAAGATAAGAAGGGCTAGGCCAGGGTGAGGCAGTTGTAATTTCCCCAGAAGAAGTGAAGAGGTACATGGGGAGGTGTGCAGCCTGTGAACCTCAAGAGGAGGAGGGGGAAATTGGGAAGCAGAGGCAGAGGCAAAGAGGCAGTGATGCAGAGGCATGTGTGAGTTGAAAGCAGTCCAGAGCAGCAAGGCAGGGACAGGAGGGCTAGGAGAGAGAACTCGGAGGGAGTTATCAGCAAAGGAGGTATGTGTGCAGGGGACAAGCCTCAGGAACTCAGCTGCAGATGGCAGGTGGTGGCTAGGAAGGCCAGGTTGGGCGCCCCACCACCCTGGGACCAAGTAGAAGGGAGAAGAGGCAAGGGATTCTGGGGCACAGGCCTGCCCCATTCTCTGCGTGCAGCGCTGTGCTTTAGGGTGTAGACCTGAGGGGTAACGAATGCCATCCTTGGTTGGGGCACTACTGGGGCGTAATCATGTGGTCCTGTTACATTGACATTTCTGCCTTGATTGCTTTCCCGAAGAGTTTGTTGCTACCCAGGTCTCCGAAGCTGCATGGTTCAGGGAATGGGAGACTGGTGAGGACAGCAGGGGGAGGCCGAAGTGCCAATGGACTGTCCAGTAAGCAGCGCTGGGCTCCTTAGCCACGCCCACCACAAGAACAACACCCTGGACTTGAGCAAGTAGGACACAGTCCTCGAAAACCCCTTAGCACCTTCCAAGCCACTGTGTACTGGGTGCGCTCACGTGTGCGTCTGTGTGCCCCTGCTTGCCTACATGCGTGTGTTCCTGATGCTGTACAAGAGTGTGCTTCCTAAGCCTATGTCTGCATATGTGCAAATAGGTATGTGGATGTAGATCCAGGAGGACCCGGCACAGTGTGTTATAGTGAGCATGTGGGGGTGGCGGGGAGGAAGAGAGAGAGAGAGAGAGAGAGAGAGTCGGCTCGCCTGTGAGGAATTTTTTTTCATGTGCGGTTGCAGGAGTGTGTCAGGTATGAGGTTGGACAGAGGGAGTTCAAAGTGTTTACACGTTACTTGTTTTTTGAAGTTCCCGGAAACCAGTCATATGGCGAAGGCTCCCCTCTTGTGCTGTCCTCTATACAAAGGTCTCCGTACTTGATGCCAAGCTGCCTCTGCTCTTGGAGATCTGCATGACAGTGATGATGCTGCCTATGAATATCATTGCTGGGTGCTAGTGTGCCTTGGTCACGGCAGGGAAGGGTCAGATATCCCTTTCCCTGGTGTCTTAGCAGAGCTTCCTGAAGGAGCCTAAAACATATGGCTGTGAGCCACGGGCACCAGGATTGCCAGCTCCTGCCAATAGCCAGTATAATCCTTGGCTGCCCAATAGCAGGAAGTAGCAGGCAGTGATCTGGGCGAGAGAGGCCAAGGCAAGAGGGCAGACAAGAGGTAAGTGGAAACCTGCCCAGGTAGGAAATGCCCGGATCCGCTGACCTGTTTTTCTTGTATCTCCCTTGTGCTGTCAGGAAGACAGATGACATGGAGGGCAAGAGAGGTGGCAGATCCAGACACTGGCCGCTTCCAATCTGGCAAGGGCTGAGGCGGTGGGCAAGCTCTCCCACACGGGTTCAGCCAGGATGTGGGAGGATGGAGCAGGAGGGGAGGTGGAAATTATATTTACCTAGAAACATGGCCCAAGCCAGCCCCAGCAGAATGGCCATGGGAGGGATTTGCGGCTCCAGAGGTCCTGTGAACATCAACTATGACACTGTAACACAAGGGCTGGAGGAAGACTGACAGGATGACTTGCATTGTGCAGGTGTTTCTACCAGAAGAAAGAAGGCATTGTAGCAGGCAGGGTCAAGGCTAAGGCTACAGAATGAAAGTCATGTTTTCTGGCCCATGGGGAACTGAAGTATGCAAACGCTGGGCTGACAGCTACCATTTTATAACAGATGATCTGCTAATTGCATTTTATTAAATACTAAAAAAAGTTGGATGAGTAAAAGCATAAAAAATACTCGAAATGAGTACTAACTATGATAAGGGCATCCAAAGTCACAGGAAAACTTTCTTTAAGCACAAAAATGGATTCCACGACAGCATTTATTTCAAAATTTCTGTCTTCTCAGAATTAATGTTTTAAACAATGATTCGTATAACTATCAATATTCCAATGGTCTTCAAGTTAATGCATACAAACATCAAATTTTGTAAGGTTTACAAAGATATGAAATCCAAATTATAAGGTGATATAACTGTGGTAGATATGGAGAACTGCAATTTCTAGCAATAAGCAAATAAAGTAAAGGTAAACTCTGGAGACTAAGTTGTTTTTATTTACATAAGGAGTTTTTGACTAGTAAATACCCAATCAATGTAAGAAGAAAAGGTATTCTCATCAGTGATAGTTGAATACTATCCTATCTCAAAACATTCTGGCTTTCTCTGAAATGGTTTTGAGAGGAGTCACTGTTTGGATTTTCCTTCTAAGTGTATAATGATTTAGCTCTAATGATACAAATGACTTAATTTAACATAATTCTGAGTGCATACTTGACTAACAAATCTTAAGATTTTAGATATATTTTAGGATTAAAGTGATTCCCAATTCAATGTTTCTATCGGACTGAAACTACCGTGCTATCTCCTCATTTCTTCTGAGTAGACACTATTAAACTTCTCCATGAGTTTACATATTTTTACAAACTTATTAAATCATCAGGGGACTCTGTCTTATGGTGTAGGAAGGACAGAAACACAAAACCAAAATGAAGCCAAACCTTCAAGAAGTTGACACAAAAAGTACACAAAAGTCAGCCCTGGAAATAAGGGCAGAATAAGGGAAATAAGGGCTATCATTAGAAAGTAACCTAAAGGTTCAGGGGAAGAAGAAATTAAATTTTGGACAGGAAGACCAGTATCTGAACTGGCCTCCAAGAGGCCTGAAGTTAGAAGGCTGTTTGCGTGTTCCATACTAGCGGGAAGAAATCACAGAGGGGAAAAAAAGAAAAGAACAGAGGGAAATCTGGGAATATGGAAAGGAGCTCCATTGTGAAAGGCTTTTAGTATCAGACCAGGAAGGACTAAAGGAAAAGCAGTCAATTCAGGTTTTTAAGAAGAAAAAAAATGCAATCAAAACCAGCTCAAAAGTAAGAGTTCTCCTCACTGTTCCTCAATAATCAGCTCTTGTCTGTTGAAAACAAAAAGTAGTGTGCCTATGGTCCATACCTGTAATGAACCTACTCAGAATGCTGAGATATGCAGATCACAATTTGAAGCCAGCCTGGGCAGAAAAGCCCATGAGACTCATGTCTAATTAATCATCAGAAAGCAAAAGGGGAGCTGGGGCTCCAATGGCACAGCGCTGGACTTGAACAAAAATGCTCAGATATAGTGCCCAGGCCCTAGTTCAAGCCTCAAGAGCACACACACACACACACTCACACACACACACACACACACACACACACACACACACACCAGCTCAGAGATTACTAGACATAATAGCCTAAAAGTTGTCATTTGAGCCTAAATAAAGCTATATACAATGCTGATTGGGAATAACTACAAGGCCTTTAGAAGTAACAAATGCCATTTGTAAGGAAATGGAAGGAGTTGGAAAAAATTATACTAAATGAAGTGAGACAGACCCAAAGAAACATGAACACTATGGTCTCCCTTATTGGGAATAATTAGTACAGGTTTAGGCAAGTTATAGCAGAGCATCACAAGGCCCAATTGCTATACCCTTATGAACACATAAGATGATGCTAAGTGAAATGAACTCCATGTTATGGATACAATTGTTATATCACAGTTGTAACTACTTTCAACGTCCCATGTGTATCTGTAGCTTCTACTATTGATGATGTTCTTGTATCACCTTCCTGTGGTTGTACCTACACTATCTCTGTAATTTATCTGAGTATATTGGAAACCGTGTATACTGGTATTGGAACTAGGAAATTGAAAGGGAATACCAAAATTGAGAGACACAGGGTAAAAAAAGACAAACAAATACAAAAGCAATACGTGCAAAAATGTTTGGTGTAAGTGAACTGAACAACTCGGGGGGAAAGGGTAAGGGGGAGAGTGGAGTGGGGTTTGAGGAACAAGGTAACAAACAGTACAACAAATGTATCCAATGCCTAATGTATGAAACTGTAACCTCTGTACATCAGTTTAATAATAAAAATTGAAAAAAAAGAAAAAAAGAAAGGAATTACGTCACAAGGATAGTAAAAAAATATAAGTAACAAATGTAAGACTTATAGAAAAGCATGAACTGAATGACAGCAAGACAGAAAATAAAACAGTAGGCGGCTATCAGGAGGAATAGAATGAGCCAATAGATTCAGTCTTGGAGGTACGATGTAGAAGGTGACACTAACACATTTTATTTGGGATGACCACCCTGTAACTACAACTCAAAACCCCAGAGGTGAAAGTCAACACAGAAGTTTCTTCCAAACAGAGGACAACGTCAATATCAAGACATTAAAAAAAGAGAGAGAAAGAGAGAGAGAGAGATCCAGTAAAATTCATGGGGGCTGTTCTTGCCAGCCCAAGGAAGAAAGGATTCTGAGGGGAAGAGACCAGCGAAAAAGAAGACAATCAAGAAAAATGTCATAAAAGAGAATGTAAGTTTGAGCAAGGAAGAACACTCAGAGAGACAAATGCTAGAGAGAGGGGAAACACCTGAGAAAGCACTTACGTTCTTCCTGTCAAAATCATCTTCCCCTTTCACACATCCTACAGAATTGTTAAAACGATGACTGGTCTAGTCCTTGGCTAAGGTAGTTTGAAGTTTTTTAACCTATACCAACCTTGGTCTATGATGACATGGGTCATGAATATCTGGGTCCTACGTGAAGGTTAAAATCTCAATTGCTACCCAGGCTGTAAGCATGTAATCTATAATTGCACTGTACTCGGCCTCTCCACTCCACTTCCCTCCATGGATACAGCACTTCAGAACTATTTGACACAAAATTACCTATCTTCAGAACTGGCTTGAAACTAAGCTTCCATCCATCTCTACCCGTTTAATACAATCAAGCCAAGCCACTGCACAAATTGCCTCCCAGCCAGCCCCTCCTCTCCTTTCATTCCCTGCACGGGATCATCTGTTGGTCAGACATCAATCCTACTCTCTGGTGAACAGCTGACTCTGTTAGGGGTCGGTAGAAGGACCACCCAGCAGCTGCACCATGTTTTAGAGACAAAGCATGGTGGCCCAATGTTTATGAGAATTGGAATACGGGGAAGCAAAGCAGTTAAAGCCCTTGGTAAGTGAAGAAACATTGTGCAAGTTAGCTCTTGGGAAAATGTTCTCCAGTGACTTCTCTGACATCATTCACAAGGCAGACAAGCAGGCAGTAACAGTCAACTTGCAGATTATGCACTTAATCCTCATACATTTATTTTTATTTTTTTATTTTTTTTTTGGCCAGTCTGGGCCTTGGACTCAGGGCCTGAGCACTGTCCCTGGCTTCTTCCCGCTCAAGGCTAGCACTCTGCCACTTGAGCCACAGCACCGCATCTGGCCGTTTTCTGCATATGTGGTGCTGGGAATCGAACCTAGGGCCTTGTGTATCCGAGGCAGGCACTCATGCCACTAGGCTATATCCCCAGCCCCCCTCATGCATTTATTGACACTCTACTTGGTGCGAGACATTGTGTAAAGACTAGATCATTTACCCACTTAATTCATAGGCAAGACTGAAACCCTCAAAGACTCTCTTGTTCAAATCTAGTTTGGCTTTAAGATCAGAGATCAAATGCCAGCACCTCCAGACAGATATCCATGAACCTTTCTCAGGCAACAGTAACAACTCTTTCTCTCCCAAGTCTCATAGAATGCTGTTCATGGACTTCTTTTATGAAACACAATGATCCTCATACATTGTAATTCTTTACATGTGCTCTCTCCTAATAAACTTTCTCTCTATATATGCACATATACATATGTGTCTATATATATGTGTGTATACATATGTGTGTATATATATGTATATATACATACGAATATATGCATATATATAACTAGAATCCAAGATTCATGTCGTGATAATACCCCATTATCTTCCCACATCCCAAAGCATAATGCATCTCCTTTGATAATGAGTGCGTTCATGAGCTAGACTTTGTCCACCAAAGGCTCGATACATATTAGAAGTTTGATTATATAAAGGCAATAATCTTATTCTCTGCAATTAAAAGTCAATCTTAAACATCTAAAAATAGGGAAAATAAAACTGTAAATAAGTGCAACATAGCAAATTATCCTAATTCCAATGCTAACACTTTATGTGGTACAATTTGATCAAGATGAGATTCAACTTCACCTTTCATCTTTCTATCTAATAGAGTTTTCTAAAAAGAAACAAATACATTAAATTACAAAAATTTATAACTTCAGTGTTTCAAGTGAACTGTTTTGAAATACTTTAGTATATGAATTATTCTTAAATCTTACGGGTTCATTAAAATGGCTCCAATGAGTATCCGATTCTCATCTATCAACAAAGTTATTTGTGAGCAAGGAAACTGGGTTACTGTGTGTTTTTTGATAGTTTGGAATAGCTAAAATTCACATTCCTTTCTAATTTACCATCATTTGGTTCAAATGGTCTAATTTACCAAAAGAAAATCTTGATTCTATTTGAGAAAATACTGAGGCTACCTGGGCTAAATAAATAGGAAAAAGGACCCTAAGCCTTTTTGATTTCAGGAGATGAGTATCTAGTAAGAAGAGTAATGGGTTAGTGTTTAGAATTCTAGGTCCATGCTTAGATGAATGAGCTCTTTGTTGTCAGTAAGTAGTTGGCTTTGTCATTTTTTTTTTGGTGCCAGTTTTGGGGACTTGAACCCAGGATTCTGGGTGCTGCCCCTGAGCTTTTATGCTCAAGGCTACTATTCTACCATTTGAGCCAGAGCTCAGCTTCTGGCTTCTTAGTGGTTAATTGCAGATAAGGGTCTCACAGACTTTCCTGCCCACACTGACTTTGATCCACAATACTCAGATCTTAGCCTCCAGAGCAGCTAAGAATATGGGCACCTAGGTGTCTAGTACCCGGTTACTGGTTCTCTTGCCTTTAAACTAGATATAAGAACTTTAAAAGCTTGAAAATTGAAATTAAGTCAGAAGTAAGGAAATGGAAAAACCTCCCATGCTCCTGGATTGGGAGGATTAATATAATCAAAATGGCAATATTGCCAAAGGCTATCTACAAATTCAATGCAATACCCATTAATATCCCACCACCATTTTTTAATGAAATAGAGGAAGCAATCCAGAAATTCAAATGAACAATAAAGACCTAGAATAGCAAAAACAATCCTAGGCAGAAAGAACAGTGCTGGAGGAATTACAATACCCAACTTCAAGCTGTATTATAAAGCTATAGTAATAAAAAACAGCTTGGTATGGGCACCAGAACAGGCCTGAAGACCAATGGAACAGAATTGAAAGACCCAGAAATGAACCCACAGAACTATGCCTACTTAATCTTTGATAAAGGAGCTAAAACAATAGTATGGAAGAAAGATATCCTCTTTAACAAGTGGTGCTGGGCAAAACTGGCTCAAACACATGCAAACAAACTGAAACTAGATCCTTATATGTCACCCGGCACCCAAATCAATTCCAAATGGATTAAAGACTTCGAAATCATAACAGACACCCTGAAAACACTAAAGGAAGGAGTAGGAGAAATACTTGGGCTCCTTGGCACGGGACGGAACTTCCTTAACAAAGACCCAGAAACGCTACAAATCAAAGAAAGGTTGGGACAAATGGGACTGCATCAAACTGCAGAGCTTCTGCATGGCAAGTGACATAGCTCGCAAGATAAACAGAAAGCCCACAGACTGGGAGAAGATCTTTACTGGACATTCAACCAGACAAAGGCCTCATATCTAAAATATATGCAGAACTAAAAAAATTACCTTCTTTCAAAACAAAACCGCAAAGAACCAATAGCCCCCTCATCAAGTGGGCTAAAGACTTACAAAGAGACTTCTCTGATGAGGAAATGAGAATGGCCAAGAGACATATGAAAAAATTCCCTACATCACTGGCCATGAAAGAAATGCATATCAAAACAACACTGAGATTCCATCTCACCCAGTAAGAATGTCCCATATAAAGAAAACTAACAATAACAATTGCTGGAGGGGATGTGGCCAAAAGGGAACCCTAATCCATTGTTGGTGGGAATGTAAACTGGTTCAGACACTCTGGCAAGCAGTATGGAGATTCCTCAGACGGCTAAATAAAGAACTCCCCTATGACCCAGCAGCCCCACTTTTGGGTATCTATCCAAAAGACCACAAACAAAATCACAGTAATGCCACCAGCACAATAATGTTCATCGCAGCACAATTTGTCATAGCACGAATCTGGAGCCAAGCCAGATGCCCCCTCAGTAGACGAATGAATCAGGAAAATATGGTACATATATACAATGGAATTTTATATTTCTATCTGAAAGAATGACATTGTCCCATTTGTAAGGAAATGGAAGGTCTTGGAAAAAATTATACTAAGTGAAGTGAGCCAGACCCAAAGAAACATGGACTCTATGGTCTCCCTTATTGGGAATAATTAGTACAGGTTTAGTCCTGTCATAGCAGAGCATCACAAGGCTCAATAGCTATACCCTTATGAACACATAGATGATGCTAAGTGAAATGAACTCCATGTTATGGAAACAATTGTTATATCACAGTTGTAACTACTTTCAATATCCCATATGTATCTGTAGATTCTATTATTGATGATGTTCTTGTATCACCTTCCTGTGGTTGTACCTACACTATCTCTGTAATCTTATCTGAGTATATTGGAAACCGTGTATACTGGTATTGGAACTAGGAAATTGAAAGGGAATACCAAAATTGAAAGACACAGGGTAAAAAAAGACAAACAAATACAAAAGTAATACTTGCCAAAATGTTTGGTGTAAGTGAACTGAACACCTCAGGGGGCGAAAGGGAAAGGGGGAGGAGGGGGGGGGGAATGAGGGACGAGGTAACAAACAGTACAACAAAATGTATCCAATGCCTAATGTATGAAACTGTAACCTCTCTGTACATCAGTTTGATAATAAAAATTGAAAAAAAAATAAAATTAGATATCTCTCAAAAGGTTTTTAATGAGATGCCATCAGTATGACACAGTCAGAATAAGGTTGAATTAAGTATCTCAGTACCTGTGGCCAACTTAAATTGACACATAAACCAATTAACTACCACAAATCTGCTCATATTTATCAATATACATCATCTTACATTATACCCAATCTCTCAATACTGACAGTAACAAGCATCCTTGTATCATAATTCATACATATATAACCAGACAAACTAGCCTTTCTCCAGAAGGAACACACCAGTACATGGGCAATGTTTATACTTCACAAGATCCAATCATTTAAGTGCAATAATAGGATGTACCAGGCAAGGCACTGGTGGCTCCCACTTGTAATCCTAACTATTCAGGAGGCTGAGATCTGAAGATCAAAGTTTAAAGTCAGCCCAGGAAGAAAAATCCATTGAGATGCTCATCTCCAATTAATCACTGGAAATCCACAAGTGGAGCTCAAAGTGGTAGAGTGCTAGTCTTAAGGAGAAAAGCTCAGGGGCAGGCTCTCAGGCTGAGTTCAAGCCCCATGACCAAACCCGAATTAAAAAAAAAAAAAGCAAGTGATGTCAAATTAACAACACTTAACACTACGATACCTCTTAGGTTACATAACAAGCAACTTAAGGAGAACACTGGGCTTAGTATATTTACAATATGTGCACAGAAAACTCCTAAATGCACAAATACAATCATAAGTAAATAAAGAAGACATAGTCCTGACAATTATTTTACAGTTGCCCATGTGGTCACCTGTGGTTACTTATAATTACTTTCTCTCTCTACTTATTCTGTTTTTCCCCTTTGTCTCACCAAGCTACTTATGGTTTTATACTGGGCCAGGTAATACAAACCTTCATTCTTAAAGGGTCTGTACAACTGATAGTCCATTAGATATGGTAACTGTAATAGTTTTCCATCGGGGTGGGAATGTGACTTAGTGGTAGAGTGCTTGCCTAGCATGCATGAAACCCTGGGTTCGATTCCTCAGCACCACATATATAGAAAAAGCCAGAAGTGGTCTCTGTGGCTCAAGTGGCAGAGTGCTAGCCTTGAGCAAAAAGAAGCCAGGGACAGTGCTCAGCCCTGAGTCCAAGCCTAGGACGGGCAAAAAAAAAAAATAGTTTTCCATCGACCCTAATCACAGAACACGTTAATACCAAAAGGCACCTTCGGGGATCTTCTAGGACCCAGACACTAGGAAGTAGTTTTCCCGATACCCCCTGATTGCAAACAGATGCATCACCCCAGCCAGCACAGTAGCTTCCTTCTTTGCTTGTCCATTCAGAGGCATGAGAAAGCCACAGCGTCCAGGGAGCAGAATTCACTTCCAGTTCAATGGAATCATTGTGTCTCCCGATTGAAACATTCCTTCCTTTAGGACAAAGGCCTCTAGGTCAGCCACAAATAAGATCATAGGAACAGGAAACAAAAATTTTGTTAATGGGTCACTAAGAGTAATCGTGGGTGGTGTCACTACCATGTTCACCATATGATTCTTCAATCCATTGATTCTAATTTCAGAGAAAAATCCCCACCTATTCAATTCACAGTATCACAGTCTCCTGGGGAAGCTTGGTAGGCTTGATGGGAGTTATGGCATCATGACAAGTCTTCCACCACACTGTCCTGCCAGCAGCTGCAGGATGTCATAGCAAACCAGTGAATTCTACCCACCATGAGGCATTATGTCTATCCTTTGCTGGAAGGTGAGTCCCTTGACCAGAAGCAATTGCTATTTGAATACCATGATGGCAGATCAAACATTCTATAAGTCCATGGATGGTAATTTATCACATCATTGCATGCAAGGAAGGTGTATATATAGGAAATGAGAATTCCAGTAAGAACAAATACTGCTCTATGACAAAAGTGATCCGAAGAAATATATCCACCATCATTAGCTTCAATCACTCTGGAAAACAGTACCCTATCAGCCACCCACTACTCATCTCTTTGGTCAGCTGACTGGGCAATCAGCAATGGCCATAGCTGGGTCAGCATGGCGAGTCAGTCATGCTTTCGAAGCCATGCATAGTCCCCACCCAGTGGTTCATGGCCATTTTGCACATGGCTCCATTGTGTAAGAACAGGAGTGGCATGGAAAAAGGATGATTTCTAGCCACAAAAAGGAGCAATCTTTTCACTTAATTACAAACATCATCCTCCACTCAGGTTATCTTTTGGTATTGTGCCCACTCAGCAAGTTCTACCACCTACCTCATCCCCAATTTCCCTTGTGACCAATTTTCCAGTCATTGCCTCTTCTAAGTCCCTAACCAGCTAGCCAAACAATTCACACAAGAGCTCATACATCCATAAAGTCACTCAACTGGCCACTACTCCTTGTAAGCCAACCACCAGAGACACTGCTCAATGTTCTGCCCACCTAGAGAATTTCCCTTTACCAGCGTCCTTTCAAGGTCATCCTAGTACAGAGTCAAAGTGCTACAACTATCTACTCTTACATGGTGCCTGAATATCACACAGAAGGTTCTGTAAAGCAGGCCCCAGTTTCTTCTTCTGTCAGCTGATCACAGGAAACTTACTCTAAAGCCACAGGTATGGAATGAGAAGAATAAGAGTGCAACAGGACTTCAGACCATAGGCATTTGGGCTATTTCTTATAACTTACTTGTTCCTCTCTTTACTACTGGGAAGCATGTATATTCTCATCTGAATATTGAGAGGTATTGAATTTTTGAAATCTATTTTGAGATTCTATCGTTTTAGATTTTCAGAGGAATAGGAGTAGAAAGAATCATCAAGAATAAAGATTAACAGAGTTTTAATCTCACATCCTATTATTATTTTTCCAATTTCACCAAAACCTCATTTTTTCAGACTAGCGTTCAATTGAAATCCTCTTAATGCTCATGAGGCTTTTGTGGCAACATGGCAAAACGTCTAAGAATTACAAAGACCTAAGTTTGATATTTGCCAATACCATTGCTGAAGTCTTGGCAATTAAATCTCTAGGCCTCCTGTAAATTTGGGTCTTACGCATAAACTCTTAATCTACCTTCTGAGAGTACAGGGTAGATGTTGAGTGTTCTCACCACAAAAATGATAATAATCTGCGATACATATGTTAGCTAGATTTAACCACTCTATGTGTAAAATATGTTGTACTTGATAAGTATGTATCATTTTACCTGTAGATTTTTATAAATAGGTTGATTAAAAATGGAGGGAATACTACCTATGAGATACTGAATGGCTCTAAGAAAATGAGTTCAATCAGGGAAAAGCCTTTTACAGGTAATGTTTATATTTGAACAAGAGCTTAGGATTTTTGTTTTTTTTTCTTTAGAAATTTTATTTAAATATATGGAAAATAGTTATGGATGGCAAAAGGTGCTATTTATCCTGTAATTTTATTTTTGTATTTTTTATTCTTTTATTATTTAAAAGGTGATGTACAGAGAGATTACAAGAACATGTCAGGTAATGAGTACATTTCTTTTTAGACAATGTCACCCCCCTTCCGCAAGCTCTCTCCCTGTGTTTTCTTCCATTCCCCCCACAAGTTATATAGTTAATTTTCAACATAGTGTCTAGTGAGTATGTCTCTGTTTCTTTCATGGTTTTGAGCATCACAGTTATTGATAGCGTGTCTGAACCTGCTTCCTGGGCTCTCCCATTGCACTCCTTGATCCCAATCATTCTACAACACCACAGTAATCAAGGGGATCTTTCTAAAACATGGCACATCACTTTTCTAGCTAAAACTTTCCAATGTGTTCTTAGAATATTTGAAATTAAGTCTAAACTTTCTATTATGTTTAATAAAACTACACACAACTTCTTTTATGGACTCTATATCAGTTTTCTTTTAGGCTAGATAAATTGTGAAGTGCCCTGCACACACACACATACACACACACACACACACACACACACACACAACTCCTTAGTTCTTACAAGAAAGTTTGAGAAGGTTGGCTGAAAGAGAGAAAAAAGCTGAGGAATTAAGATTAACAAACCTTCCCTAGAGCACCTAATTAGTAAGGCTTGCAACTGCTTCACACCCAGTTTTCAACAATATCTAGCACTTACTACATATCTTCTGCTAGACACTGAATGAATGTCTTTATATAAAGGTAACCACTTAATAGGACATATGCCACATGATGATATTATTATTCTCAAATGGAGAAAAAAGCTTGGACTCAAAGAAGTTAAGTAACTGATTAAGTCACAGAAGTAGGAAATGGCAAGGCTGGAGTTTAAATAAACCAGGACAGTCCCACTTCATACTGCTAACCCTAAGCATTTCCTCCTCCACATCCTCCTGCTCTTCCTCTTCCTATTATGCCAGTCCTGGAGCTCAAGCTCATAGCCTGGGAACTGTCCCTGGGCTTATTTTGAAGAGCTTAGGTTTTTTAATACATTTTTAGCAAGTTTACTTAGGCTCATCTACCCTCCCATTGCAAAATGAAAAAGTTCATATTATTCTGTATGAGTCAGTACTTTGCTGAGATAAATTTTTTCAATACCATCTGTTTCATCAAATAAAATTCCTACTCTACATTAAAGATCAGCTATTGTATCATTCATAACATCTGTACAAATACAATTTCGAGATATGTAAGGGGGTTGGGAATTTTTATCTTTCATATATTATGTTCCTACAGCTTGTTTTATGCTGTATTTTGGAGTCCAACTGGAAGATAAATATTTGCCCCTCTGTCTGAAGTTGTTTCACGTACAACCCGTTTATGATTATAACTCTGTTGTAGTTCCTATCTCTTATATTTTTAGAGTTTTAACTCATTCCATGTTTGAAACCAAAGACAATCGCTGTGCTATTTGTCTATGAAAGGTGATTGTGCACAGTTTAACATTTGGCAAGCAAACGAGAACCATGACTATTTCTGTTAACATAGGAGGAATCCCCATCAGGGAAGTGACTTCAACTGAAAGGAAATATTTGGATAGGAGGAAGAGGGAAGAAAAGAAAAGAGCAAATAAAACTTGTCAAGGGACCACTGTGTTGGGAGCCTTTTCTCTAGACTCGGTGCATTGAAAAACTCCATTATGGAGGTATCATTCACATTCACACACGAGCAAAACAGTATCAAAGACGATTATTCCACACCACAGCTAATATGGTGAAGAGGGGAATGGATCCCAGCTGTCTCCCTCCATGAACTTGTGCAGCTTTCAGACTGAAGCTAAGTGGACAGCATATCTACTCTGTAGCATAGTGGAGAGGGAAAGAAATGAGTCCCAGATTGGATAGTGAAGAGTGCCAACATCAGAAAAGAACACTGAAGGAGGGTGGGGAGAGAGGAGAGATGAGGTGCAACAGTTATCACCAGCACAAAGGAGGAAAGATAATTTCAAAGGAAGGGTACTTGAGAATGGTCAGCATTAGGAAGTTACAATCAATAAAAGAACAGGCTCTCCACCTGCTAATGCAATCACCATTAACCCAAAAAAGCATACAAATCATCATTAATGCCTTCTTCTCCCTCACCAATTAGTAGCAGGGTTCAAATGAATTCCCTTGCCAGGCCTTCCTTTCCATCCTTTCTGCCCTCACTCTACTTCAAACGTTTATTCCCCAGCTGAGAAACTTGTAGCCTGGTCTTATGGTTTCTAGTTGGTGCCCTGGATTCACCCAGCTTCTTCTCTTCAAAATAGTTTCATGTGACTCTTCTGTGCAGAGTTCAAAAGGGATTTCCCCCCCACACCCCTGTCACAAATCCTGTATTTTTCCAGTCTTTACACTCTCTAGACACCTTTTTACTTTTAAGCCGCTGTCCCATATGACACTAACTAACCCTATGAGCTTTATCTGCTTGACTTGATCAGTGGCTGTGAACTACTTGCTCTCTGACCTTTATTCTATCTGTACCTCAGTTTATCAGCTGCAAACATGGAAATAATTTTTTTTAAGAAAAAATAGTGCTTATCCCCTATAATTAGAGAATAAAACATGCAAAACTCTTGAAATAGTGCCTGACTGCACTATTGAATAAGCACTCAATGAATTTTAGTTATAATTGTATTAACTTTATGATTTTATAATTAACTTTTCAGCTAAATGTCATACAAAAACCCCCAACAACAACAAATAGGACCATGAACAGTGTATTGGTACCACGTAACATTTAGCCTCCACGTTATGCTTTTAGCCACTTTGCCATGATCCCAACAAACTGCCCAAGTTCTGCCTCTAAAAGGCTCTCCATGTATTCTGACTATCTACTCTGAAGAGCCTGTCATACTTAAATGACTGATTCCTAAATATAGTCATTCTAAATCCAATCACTGCCCTTTCAGAAGCGTTGTCGCTGAACTCTTTCTGAGAGCAATGGCCTACCAATTTGGAATATTTTTACTTTTTGTGTAATGCTTATTAATTTATTGCTTGTAATTTTTTTTGCCAGTCCTGGGGCTTGAACTCAGGGACCTGGGGCACTGTCACTGAGCTTCTTTTGCAGAAGGCTAGCATGCCAACAGTTGAGCCACAGCATCACTTCTGGCTTTTTCTGTTTATGTGGTACTGAAGAATCGAACCCAGGGCTTCGTGCATGCTAGGCAAGCACTATACCACTAAGCCACATTCCCAGCCCTGATTGCTTTGGTAAACTTTTAAACTACTATATTTTCCTATCACTTTTAAGTCTACAAATCACTTTGAAATCCATCTGCTCCTTAGGTTTCATTTCCCTGACTATGATTGCCTGCCCCAGGTGGCAGGAACTGAGATTTTGCTTGTCTATGTAACTCTGCCCTGC
>NW_025959248.1:0-42480 GCF_023159225.1 Perognathus longimembris pacificus | reverse complement strand
GAACTCTTGTCATCTGGGAGAAAGCTATTATCCTTAAGAGTTTGCTGTATATTCCCCTGGGATGATTATTACAGACTTTGTTTTTCCATCTTGCTTTTTTTGGGGTCAGTCCTGGGCCTTGGACTCAGGGCCTGAGCACTGTCCCTGGCTTCTTCCCGCTCAATGCTAGAACTCTGCCACCTGAGCCACAGCGCCCCCTTCTGGCCGTTTTCCATATATGTGGTGCTGGGGAATCGAACAGAGAGCTTCTTGCCACTAGGCCATATTCCCAGCCCTGTTTTTTCCATCTTAATGTGATAAATGAATAATAAACAGCAATTCTCTTGGGTTGTTGTTTATTGGTTGCTCTATCACCTGCTTTCCTTCTTGCCACCACTAGAACTCTGCATTACATCAGTTTTTACCTGGCTCCTTGGGAGGGAACTCTGAAGGGGCACATTCAAACACACAGAACCAGATGGGGTTTTTGGTGAGTTACAGAAATAAACTCAGTTCTGCTTGTCCAATAACAAGACATCACCCAAACGCAGGCTTTGTGTTAAAAGATTCTGGAGAAAACCAGCTGATGCAGGATTATCTTAGGGAATGAGCTGGCTGGCCAAAAGGGCTTAGAAAGAAGATATGGCACTTCCCACCCTGATTTGGCTTGAACCTCTGTTCGCCATGTGTGACTAAGACTTGTCACCCCAGACCATCTGTTTGCAGGACAGAGTGTGACAAGTGTGACCTCAACTCTGTTCCTGTGGACACATGCCCATCCATTGAAGTTGACACTCTTGATGACAGGCTGAGTCTCAGAGCCAAGGGGTCGGTAGCAAAGAAGCAAATTTGTGTTGTTTGTACTCACTGATGGCTTCTGCTAGAAACTCAGGTCTTACTGGGGTTTTCCCAGGTAGCCCTCTGTGGGAAGGCTTTGAGGACGATTTATTGAATGGCTTCTCACAGTAGGAGAGGCTCTTTGTGATTTACTTTCTATAACTAGGAGAGTTTTAAGTGCTAGCAATCTTAGGATTTGTCCCCTGGGCAGAGGGACTCCAGAGCTAGAAGCCTAATAAGGAATCCAGAATGAGCTGGATATGTCTAGACTGCAATCTTAGATCTGATACTAAATAATGGTGTGACTGTGATCAAATGAATGCACTTCATTTTTTCACCAGGAAAAAAAAAGACTAGAAATTCCTTCTCCATTGTACGATTTATGTAAATTGTTTGGCATATTAGTGTTTAGAGCTTAAATAATACTTCTGTTTTTTTTGTGTTGGTTTTTTTTTGTAAGTTTCTCAGAAAGACTAGGCAAATTCTCTTACCACTAAAGCTGCACCCACAGTTCATTAGTCTTTTTCTTACATTCCTTCCTCTGCTCCACAGAGGAACAAGTGGGAAATGTTGCAAAAGTTGCTCAGAACCTAAAGCTAATGTACATGGCGGTTAGTTAAACATCTGTAGGTCATTTATAAAGATAATCTTGCCTGTCCGTATCTCTTGGTGTTGTAGCAGTGGAATTTGGGGTTTTCATGATAACTAGTTTTGTCTCCAAAGTGTTCACCAAAATGACAGGGGAAACAGACCATTTAGACCGAAGCATACCGGGTAGAAAGACTTGGATTTATTGGGCATGGACTTAGTAAAGAGTGTCTTTACAGCTTCAATATGAGATGTTTACCAAAATGAGTGTCTTCTCCATCTGACCTCGTAGACCTATTCAAATCAGATTTATTTATACAGTGATATTTATAACATAAAATTGGACAGTCATTATTATATCATCTTTGTCCTCAGTAGAAAGGCATATTTTCCTTTTTTGTAAGATCAAGAGACCGCTCTAGAAAACCAAAAGAAATTTTCTTTTAAGAACCCCAAATAATTCATCAAAGCTATGTTTAGCAGATTTGCGTTAGCAATGGCAGAGGACAAGGAAATAACAGCTGCTATTTGTGGCTTGATCCCTGTCATACCTGATTGTCTCTAAGAGAGTAACTTGGCTCGTCACTATGGCTACAGAATTCTACTTCAGGTTGTGTTCTTTGGATCTTCCATGAAGTATGCATAAAGCAGGCATATTTACAGAAAGGTTTCTCTGTCCAGCCAATGAAGAACGATGGGAATGGATACACCATTCAAGTGATAAGAACTCATTCATCAGTACCATTGGCCTCCTCGGCCTATTAGGTGTTGAAAAGATATGTCCCAGCCATCCCAGAGGACCATGCAGAGATCATCACAGACAGGAGAAGAAGGTTCAAAAGGAGGTTTATTAGTGGGGCCATAGTTCCCATGGGAGCTACATGGTGTCTGCACCTTATCCAGGTGGCAGCTTCTCTCTCTGGGGGTAAAGGGGAAGTAGATAGGTAGTGAGTAGGAGTAGCTCATTAAGGTATGGGAGAATCTAGGGGCTAGTGGGAGGAGCTGAGGACCTGAGGCTAAGGAAATGCAAACAGGTATAAGAACCTCTGTGGTGTCATCCATGTAGAATAGGAAATGAAGAAAGCCACCTTGGCTTTTCATTAACATGTTACACAATCTTGTGCAAATCATTTCCACATATGGCTTTTTACAAACTGGTCATATCATTGTAAGTAAGAGCTGGGCAATAACGACTAGCATCTTAGTCAATTCTCTACCTAGCATAAATTCTAAACAGTACCAGATTTGGGATTATTTTTGGGGGGAGCAAATAAGGCAGACTTGCCCTGTATCCTCATGGAGTTTCTAGTTCCATGAAGATGACACCAAATGTTAATTTGAAAAGGACTTTCCATGTGGGATAAGCAAAATCAAGAGGAGTACATTTTGAAGCATATAACCTAATCTATGAAATGTTTACAATATGGGAAGTTGTTTAAATGGTTTGGTGGTAGAGAAAGAAAACTATACTTATGTTTCAGAAATTCATAATAGAAGAAAATATGGCTCCTGAGAAAATCTGTAGGAATGGATACAAAGTTTGTTGGTTGCCTTTTGAATTTCTAAGATTTGATGGATAGGTAGATAAAGGTACACTGGTAGGTGATCTGCTGATATTCCAAATGAAAGAAACATGATATTTTTTTTCTTGGTCATGGGGCATGAACTCTGGGCCTGGGCTCTGTCCCTGAGCTCTTCAGCTCTACTCCCTGAGCCACTTTCTAAACATGATTTTTAATATAGAATGGACAGCCTGTTCTATATGATGATAGTCTATTCTATTCTATGAATAGTGAGATTAAAGTTGAGAACTTCTTGTGTGGAGTGTTTAACAGCTACAGGTAAAAAGTGAGACTAGAAGCCATCTGGTGGTGGTGCTCAGTTATAATTCTAGCTTCTTAGGAGATTGCAATCTGAAGGTTGAGATTCAAAGCCAGCCTAGGCAGGAATTTCCATGAGTCTCTCACCTCAATAGCCACCGAAAAGCCAAAGTAGAGCTGTGGCTCAAGTGATAGAAAGCCAGCCTTGAGCGAAAAAGTTAAGGGGCAATGCCCAGGCCCTGAGGTCAAGTCCCTAGTATGAGCATACACAGAAAGTAGATACTTCTTAAGGTATCCTCTATACTTATGAAATGACTATTTACAAAATGGGAGTAAATGCCAACAAGCGCAAGTACCCCTCATTCCCAAGTGGGAGCAGTACAGATCCTGGTGATGGATTGAGGTCGCCCCAGTATGGTGATGGACGTAAATGGTCACGCTTGCTTTGAGATAGAGCACTCTTCCCCCTGGTGTCAGAGTCTTTGTGTTCCTTTGCTAATCCAGTGGATTTGAGCATATAAAACTACATGTCTTGCTGTATACATTTTCAATGATATAGAGAACAGAAACAGTTTTACCTTAAGAAACTTGAATAAGCAACTTGAGATGGTGAATGTTATGGAAATGAAAATGGCAGATATTCTCCACTTCCTGTGACACAGAACAGGGCACAGTGATGAGGGTGCCCCCACGAATGTCCCCAGTAAGTCTTTCTGAGGCCTAATGAATCCAACAGGCTGGACATGACATGCTCAGTGACCTTTCTGCTGAGAGTGGACAAGGACAAGTTGCCTTTTGCAATGGTGTTCTTGTTCTCTTTTGTCTGCCTTGTTTACAAATGAAGAAGCTAATTCTTCCAATTCTTGCTCTGTGATGCTTGGCTTGGAACTTGAGGCCTTTTCCTTGCTTCATTTAAACCACTCCTCCAGTTCCTTTTTTTTTTTTTTTTGGCTTTTGAGTTATCTTTGGATAGTCTTTTGGGCTGGCCAGCCCTCCCCTTCCTCTATCTCTTCCACCTTTCTCCCTTTCCTCTGCCCTTTTCACTCTTCTTCCCTTTAACTCCTCCTCCCCCTCCCTCCCCTGCTTTTCATTTGATCAGGTGGTCTCAAGACTGTGCTCCTCCCTACCTCTGTTCCCCAGTATCTGAGAAACAGAAGTGTGCCACGATGTCTGGCTTCCTTTCCCTTTCTCACTGTAGTAATTCCGTTGGTAATTATGTAAAAGGATACCAATACTATATGGAATTTCAATTCACTGTACCTTATTCGATGTGTGGGAGCAAGCATTCTTCAAGGCCACAGTCTGCTCTGCTTCTGATTGCTTTGTAAGGGTGTAAAATCAACACTGTGACATGACCAAAATGGAAGCCATCCAAAACCTATCATGAAAAACTGTTTGGGTGCCCTCCTTACCATGTTAGAGACTTTCTGGGGTGGTTTGGTGGAAGTGGAGAATGTGAAAACTGTTTATGGATGACTCTGAGCTGCAGGCTGAAACCTGAAACCAAGGATATGACTGGCTACACCTAGAAGCATTGCTACCTAACCTGGCTTGCCAAGATGGGTGAAGTTTGGTGGGGTGGTTTAAAGTGCCATGGAATTTCACAATGCCCCCATCCCTCCCCAATTTGTGTTAACAATGGTGATTCTTACGTGGAGATAGGAGGAACTGAGCTAAATAGGAGTTCACTGCTCCACCAGTTTCTTCCCAATTGAATTGCGAGCTATCCCTTGTCTTCTTTGGTGATGGACAAAATCAGTAGAGAAAGCAAATAGTTTCTCCAACCCATCAGCTCTAAGATACCTGAAATGCAGTCAATGTTGCACTTGTGTATAGTAGATACAGCCACAGCCATGAACTTTGGGCTAGTATTCCAACAGCTAGAATAAGTGGAATTAATACTGTCATTCAACTTACTGTGGAACTTCTTCCCCTCAAAATTTGGAATTTCTATGAGTACAGGATAATTTGGAATTGCGATGACACTTCTGACGTCATTGCATCAGAGATGTCACTGCCTCTTCAGTTGAAGGCCTTATACTCTTCACGAATGGTAGTTGAAATGTATTCATTTCCCTTCATAATGTGTTCCTTACATTGATCACTAGATTCATGCAGTTTTTGTTATAAGGGCATACTTATAGGCTTTGACACCTAAAATGTAAAAAAAAAATTATAATTTCAATTTATAGGCGTTCTGGTCTTCATTATGGACATGAAGCTTTAATTCTTTTTTTTTTTTTTTTTTTTGCCAGTCCTGGGCCTTGAACTCAGCGCCTGAGCACTGTCCCTGGCTTCTTCCCGCTCAAGGCTAGCACTCTGCCACTTGAGCCACAGCGCCGCTTCTGGCCGTTTTCTGTATATGTGGTGCTGGGGAATCGAACCTAGGGCCTCATGTATCCGAGGCAGGCACTCTTGCCACTAGGCTATAATCCCCAGCCCTTAATTCTTGTATTTAAAATATATTCACACGTTATCAAATACAATGATCATATTTACTCTAATTGAGTAAATTGTAGCAAGTTCTGGCTTGTACATTATGGTATACTGGGAGTCAGAATATATGTCTAGATAGTCTTCTTTGTTATCGGTTCCTCTCGCCACTTCTCCCACTCTTCTCACCTCTTTTCCTCCTCTTCTTTCTCCCTTTTCTTCCAAAAGAGCTCAATGTTCCTCACTAAAAGTGAGGAACATATTCCTTAATCTGTTAGCACTAGAAAGTTGGGGAAATGCACAATGTAACCCACTGTGATATACATCACAAACATCAACATCTCTCACCCCATCCGTCTGCCTTAAAGTCTGAGATTTTTTAAAGCCTTTAAGTCATCCCAGTTTTTGACATGTTTCTGTGCATTTTTTCATTTTTCTTTGTGCTTTTTTACTTTTTGGTGCTTGCACCAGGGCTTGTACACAGGTCCTGAGTGCTATCCCTTAGCCTTTGCACTCAAGGATAGTGGTCTACCACTTGAACCACAGCTCTGTTTCCTGATTTTTTGGTGATTAATTGTAGATAAGAGACTTTCTGGTGCATGCTTTCTTTGGACCTTGATTCTCAGAAATCATTCTCTTGAGGATTACAGACATGAGCCACTGGCACCTTGCTCCTTTGAGCTTTTATTCTTCACACATACGCACATAGAGTCTTGTCAACAAGTTGCTGCTGCCATTAACTTTTTAATATACTTATTGTTAACACTAGAGTTTTGTTGAGCAGTTAATGTTTAGCTGGCCAAATAGTATCTGCAACATAACTTTCCCCCAAATTACAATGTCCCTTAGTATCTGAAGTGGGTTGGCTCTACAACCCATGTGGCTAATGAAGTTCTTTTGATATAAAACAGTATAATATTTGCATATAAACTACAAACATCCTTCATATGCTTTGTCTTCTCTAGATTGCTTACAGTAAGTAATATAATTGAAATAATGTGTAGCTAGATTTTATACCATATTATAGGGCATTATGACAAGAAAACAGTGTGAATGTGTTTTAGTACAGATGCACTGCTTTTCCCTTAAAGATGTACAATCTGTAATTGGTTGAATTTGCATATGCAGAGTATTTATTTGTGCATTATTTATAGAAACTATGCTGTAAGAAAGTTGGTCTTTGGTAAAATGATGATGGTTCTATGTTGAAACTGAAATGGAATCCAGGAGGAGACTGTGAGTTTTGTGTCTGCATTTAAATGACAGGCAAGAGCTTGAGAAATTACTAATAATGTAGCCAATATTGACTGAGAAATCCAATGCATTTCACAAAGAGAGTGTAAATCTGGCCACATTGTAACGAGTACAACAGAAGGAAAATTGAAAGACTATCTTGTTCCCATTGAAATGAATGTCCACTGTCATCAGGTGTTTGAGCAGGGAGTTGTGGATAGCTCTTTGGCCAAGCAAAGCACATTTTATACGTGTCTGGTAGGACATGCAATAGAATGACACAGCAGCTCTACAAGCTATTGAGCTTTGTTGAGTGATAGTTTTCCCTTCCGTATATCGTTTCAAACTATGGGCTCAAGGAAGTCTGGAACATAAAAATGACTTTTTGTTTTGACAGACCTGGGGCTTGAACTCAGGGCCTGGGCACTGAGTATCTTTTGCTCAAGTCTGGCACTCAGCTCTACTCTGAACTATCTGGTGGTTGGAGCTTAGTGTCTTGTAGACTTTTCCTGCCCAGGCTTGCTTTGAACTGTGATCCTCAGATCTCATTTCTGAATAGCTAGGATTGTAGGCATAGGCCACCAGTACCTGACTTCCTGACTTCCTGAATTTTGCTCCTCTGTCCTCTGTCCTCCTCCTCAGGCCCCCTTCCTTCCTTCCTCCTCCTTTTTTCATCTTTCTTCTTTTTTCCCCTTCCTCCTCCTTTTTTCATCTTTCTTCTTTTTTCCCCTTTTCTTCATTGCTTTGCTTTCTGAGAGAATTCAATGATCAGCCAACCATGAAATGGGAAAGTGGACCAAATAAGGCTGGATAATTTATTTGAGCCAAACAGAGGTATTATAATCTATTAAAAATATTTAGCCAAACACACTGTATTCGTGACTTTATCTCATAACCCTGCAGATTGTCCGGTAGTTGCCCAGGACCTGAGGCAGGAAGGCGGACCCATGTGCCTGAACTTTCCAGTCATGTCTTTGCAACTGGTAGTTTTTAATAAAAGAAAAACTCTAACATTGTGAAATTACATCAGTGAAGAAACCATAGCTTTTTATGTTCTTGTATATGCTTTTCTTCTGTGCAATGTTATTCAATGCCCTAAATTTCAGCTACTTTTGAGATATTTTCTTGAATGTTGAGATTCGTCTGGAAATCAGGCTAGGAATAAATGAAATGCTGGTGTGGTAATAAAATTTATGTTACCATTTTATGAATATGAAAATGTCTAATTGTTATAACACAAGGTATCTTTGGATTAAGAAGTCTAGGACATTTTATTCTTTTACAACTTTTTTTTAAAGCAGGAAAACCTTTGCTTCTACCATCAGTCTTGAAGCAGAAATCCCAGAAAAAAGAATTTTATAATCAGTCACAAAGAATTCCTACACGCATCATGTATCCCTTCCTCATCATTTCCCATTTCTTAGGAGTCTCCACATTGTTTAATTGTAATCATGTGCAACTAGCATTTTAAAGCTTCACACTGCTTTCACATTTATGGGATATGATGAGAAGATTAAGAATGGTTGAAACTCAAGAGTAAATGCAGGAAACTTAAGAGTAGATGTAGAAATGTGACTCCACCAGGCTTTCATGGAGCACACATTACCCCAGTGGGCTTCATGTTGTGGCCATCCATGTATAGAAGAACAAACTAGAAGGTGCACTGTCCCAAACAACCCTCATTCTAGTCAGGCCCCTCTCCTGTACTCTGCTTTGCAATTCTGTAGCAGGAATCTAAACTCTGGTTTCCTTCCATTGCATTGGTGTTGTTTGACCTGACTTTCCCTCAGCTTGGAACTTACGCATATGGGACTCAGGTGGCAGGGCCCTGCCTTTCCAGGGCCTGCACTTAGTATTCAATCTATTGTGGAGCAGAGGGATGTTCATGACCCATAGCAAAACACCTCCCACGTCCCATAAAGTGACATGTTGTTTCTATTAAGGGATCATTTTCTTAAGTGAAATCATGACCAGTCATGATGGCATGGAAGTATACAGAGGCCAAGTGACTATGTGTTACTTTAATTACCAAAGAAGTAACTATTATGATTCCATAATGGTTCAAAGAAGAATTTTAAGACTGAAACAGTGGTTTTATTGTTTCTTTAGTTCAGAAGTAATTGAAATGGAATATGTAAATAGAGTCAAAGTGGACTTTTCCAAGTGAGAAAGAGAAGCCAATTGCACTTCGAAAGAAACTATATGACTATAGCAAGAAAGACATCGCCAATTAACAAATATTTATTTTCCTTTGCTATTCTCTGCTATTTATCCTGTTACATAGTAGTGGAATGAATTAGGAAGAGAGTGATGTAGAGTGCATGGTTTTCCATTGCAACACAAACTCTATCTATCTATCTATCTATCTATCTATCTATCTATCTATCTATCTACCTATCTACCTACCTACCTACCTACCTACCTACCTATATTTTTGCTGTTCCCGGGGTTTGAACTCAGGCTTGGACACAGTCCCTGAACTTTTTTTGCTTAAGGCTAGCACTCTGTCACTTGAGCAATAGCTCTACTTCCAGCTTTTTGGTGGTTAATTGAAGAGAAGAGTCTCACAGAATTTTCCTGTCCAGGCTGGGTTAGAACCTCGATCCTCAGATCTCAGCCTCCTGAATAGCTAGGATTACTGGCTACAGCCACTGGCTTCCAGCTTACTTTCCCTATAGTCTTAAACTATATAGGAATCAACTCTTTGGTAAGCTTTTTTCCATTTTTATGTTTATATTACTAATGATTATTTTGTCTCTATTTTCCTATCTTATGATTATTTAATTATAAGACAGTTGTTTATTTTTTATTTGATTAGTTATTTAAAGGACGGGTCTTTGGGGCTTTATATCATAGGATCCAAAGGTAGCACTAATGTCTGTGAACCTTAAAATTATACTACCACTTTTTTGATGACCAAAGCTCATTAGAAACTGGAGCCTGTGGCTCAGGCCTGTAATCCCAGATCCTCATGAGTTTGGAGGATTGTGCTTTGAAACCCGCCCTGGGCAGGGAAGTCCATGACATCCATCCTCCATGAACCACCAAAGTACCAGAAATTGTGCTATTTCTCATGGGGTAGCAGGCCAGCATGGAGTGACAAATCTAAGGGACATAGCCCAGTCTCTGAGTTCAATTTTCAGTGCTGGCTCAAAAACCAAAACCCCACCAAAACACAACTGACCTGAAAGACTCTAGTCCCTGTGCGTAGGAACTAATAATTTGTCCTACTACTGTGAAGGGAAGAGCTTCTGAGTTCTTACAAAACCTATCTTTAAGTATTTGTGCAAAGGAGTTGCCATTTGACAAAGCAGTTTATGAATATGGCCCATCTTAACCCACCTCACCCCTTTCAACATTCTTGCCCCTCCTTCCTCTGCCCAGCCCTTCCGTTTTCTTACTTTTGTAGTATGTACAATGAATTCTTGACTACAATTCCCCCCTTCCCCTTCATTTGTCCCCCGCTCTCCCCTTGCCCCCACTTGATGAGCTGCTGTTTTTCACCCTTATGCTTTGGGAAGTAATGATAAGCACCACCCCCCCGCCGCCAGTACTTCCTCAGAACTTTCTAGATTCCTAAGATTGGTCATTGTAAATGTCTAACACAAGAATAAATAGGATAGCAAGATATGAGAGGGTTAAAGACATGCTTTAATCATAATCTTTGTGATTCGAATAAAGAAATGTTGTTGAATAAAGACACTGCACATTCCTGTTGGATATTTCTCACAGAGTGAACACAGTGCTGTCCCAACTCTTTTACTATATTTAAGTTTTTGGCTCATCACTGGTATTTGTTTCATAATCTAACAAAAAGATCACGTGTCTCTTGCTAGCAAAAGCTGCAGAGGAGGGAATGCTTATTCTATGAGTAGAGAGAGAAGGAAGGCTGGAGAGATGTTTGTGCTTGTGGAGAAGCTTATTTTATTTTATTTTTTAATAAACGCAGGCCATGTTTGCCACCTCCCGAATTTTGCGCTACTCTTTTCGCTGTCCTAGCTTTGACTTATTTTGTTTTATGTTCTCGTTTGGTTAGTTCCTTGAACATCCCATCTAATTTACATCTTATTCATTTTTGTGTTGCAGCTTCTGACAACTGTTTTGAGTCCACACTTCTCTAGATTTTTATACCTAGCAGCCATTTGGCTTCTACTTTTCCTGATCTCTCTCTTCCTCTCTCACTACCTGTGCCTAATGTTGAGGTTATAGTATCCAAAATAGCTCAGGCCTCAGCCACCTTGGTGTGTTCATGCTATCTGTCCCTACCTGCCTCAGTGTCTGTACCTTTTGGCTGGTTTCACTCAGATTATGGCCAGAGAATGGCTGAAGTAAATAACAGGAAGGAAGAAAGGAAATGTATGGTGATTAGCAGTTCTTTGAGGGAAATGTTTACCTTTATTCACAAACAGTGTATGTGTTGGTAGTTTTCCTATTGCCAGAGAAAGAGAGTGTTGATTCTAAATGTTAGTTTTTAACATGAGAATCTTAAGCATTATATGTTATAACTCTCAGAAATGTTAGGTGTTTCAGAATCATTAAAAAATATTTATTGTCTTTTTTCTCCTTTATTGTCAAAGTGAAGTACAGAGGGGTTACAGTTTCATATATAATGCAGTGAGTACATTTCTTGTCAAATATGTTAGCTCCTCCTCCCCTCCACATGCCTACCTCTTCCCTCCTGCTTCCCCTTCCACCCACGAGTTGTACGGTTGGTTTACACCAAATGGTTTTGTGAGTATTGTGTTTGGAGTTGTTTGTATTTTTATCCTTTGTCTATTGATTTTGATATTTACTTTCTCTTCCCTAGCTCTAATACACGTATATACAGTATCCAGGGTGCTCAGATGAGATACAGTGATAGTGGGGGTAAAACCACAGGAAGGGAATACGAGAGAAAATAAAAAGGGTACGGATTCATATCGCATGTTGAAAATAATTACAATAATGATATACCACTTGTTTCCATAACATGGAGCTCATTTCACTTAGCATCATCTTAAGTGTCCATAAGGGCATAGCTATTGGGCTATTATGACTTCGGCTATGACTAGCCTAAACATGTACTAATTATTCCAAAAAAAATTTACTATGTGAAGTGAGCCAGACCTAAAGAAACATAGACTGTATTGTTTTCCTCATAGGAAAAACATTTTTTTTCTTATTTATTGTCAAAGTGATGTACAGAGAGGTTACAGTTGCATAGGTTAGGCATTGGATACATTTCTTATACTGTTTGTTACCTCCTCCCTCACTTACCCTCCCCTCCCCCTACCCCTCTCCCCCCAGAGTTGTTCACTTGGCTTACACCAAACAGTTTTGAAAGCATTGCCTTTGTAGTCGTTTGTCTTTTTATCTTGTATCTCTCGGTTTTGGTATTCCCTTTCACTTTCCTAATTCTAATACCAGTATATACAGTTTCCAAAGTACTCAAATAAGATAAACTGATAGTGAAGGTACAACCGCAGGAAGGGGATACAAGAGCATCATCAACAGTAGAAGCTACAGTTACACATGGCATGTTGAAAGTAATTACAGCAGTGATATAACAGTTGTTTCCATAAAATGGAGGTTGTTTCACTTAGCCTCATCTTATGTGTTCATAAGAGTATTGCTGTTGGGCTCTTGTGATCCTCTGCTGTGACTAGCCTAAACCTGAGCTAACTATTCCCTATGAGAATAGGGAATCCTATTCATAGCATAGAATCCATGTTTCTTTGGGTCTGGCTCACTTCACTTAGGATAATTTTTTCCAAGTCCTTTCATTTCCTTACAAATGCGGCAATGTCATTCTTTGAGACAGAGGTATGAAATTCCATTGTGTATATGTACCACATTTTCCTGATCCATTCATCTACTGAGCGTTACTGGGTGGGATCCATATTTTAGCTATGCCAAATTGTGCTGTGATGAATATTGTTGTGCTGGTGGCTTTTGTGTGTTCTTCTCTGTGGTCTTTGGGTAGATGCCAAATGTGGGGCTGCTGGATCATAAGGGAGCTCTATGTTTACCTTCTGAGAAATCTCCATACCACTTGCCAGAGTGGCTGAACAAGTTTACATTCCCACCAACGATGAAGTAGGGTTCCCTTTTGTCCACATCCCCTCCAACATTTATTATTGTTAGTTTTCTTGATATAGGTCATTCTTACTGGGGTGAGATGGAATCTCAATGTTGTTTTGATTTGCATTTCTTTTATGGCCAGAGATGTAGAGCACTTTTTCATATGACTCTTGGCCATTCTCATTTCCTCATCAGACAAGTCTCTTTGTAAGTCTTTAGCCCACTTGTTGAGGGGGCTGTTGGTTCTTTGCGGTTTTGTTTTGGAGGAATTTAATTTTTTGTAGTTCTGCATATATTTTAGATATGAGGTCTTTGTTCATTGTATGGCTGATAAAGATCTTTTCCCAATCTGTAGGCTTTCCATTCATCTTGTGAGCTATGTCCTTTGCCCTGCAGAAGCTCAGCAATTTGATGCAATCCCATTTGCTCGTCCTTTTTGTGATTTGTAGCATTTATGGCTCTTTGTTAAGGCAGGTCTGTCCTGTGCCAAGGAGCCCAAGTGTTTCTCCTACTTCTTTTAGTGCTTTCAAGGTATCTGTTATAATTTCAAGATCTTTGATCCATGTGGAATTGATTTTGGTGCAGGATGATATATAAGGATCTAATTTTGCTTTGTTGTGGGTGTTGAACCAGTTTTGCCATCACCATTTGTTAAAGAGGCTATCTTTCTTCCATCGTATTTTTTTAGCTCCTCTATCAAAGATTAAGGGGGCTTAGTTCTGTGTGTTCACTGCTGGATCTTCAATTCTGTTCCATTGGTCTTCAGGCCTGTTCCATTGCCAATTCCAAGCTGTTTTTATAGCTATAGCTTTATAATACAGCTTGAAGTTTGGTATTGTAATTCCTCCGGCATTGTTCTTTCTGCTTAGGATTGTTTTTGCTAGTCGGGGGGTCATTTATTTTTCCATATAAATTTCTGGATTGCTTCCTCAATTTCATTAAAAAATGGTGTTGGGATATTAGTGGGTATTGCATGGAATTTGTAGATAGCTTTTGGCAATATTGCCATTTTGACTATATTAATCTTCCCAATCGAGGAGCATGGGAGGTTTTTCCATTTCCTTAGTTCTTTTTTTTTTTTTTTTCAAATTTTTATTATCAAAGTGATGTACAGAAAGGTTACAGTTTCATATTTTAGGCACTGGATACATTTCTTGTACAGTTTGTTACCTTGTCCCTCATACCCTCTCCCTCCTCCCCCTTTTCCTTCCCCCCCCCCCCACGGAGATGTTCAGTTCACTTACACCAAACAGTCTAATCATAGAGGTCTTTCACTTCTTTGGTTAAGGTTATTTCTAGGTATTTTATGTTTTTGAGACTATTGCAAAGGGAGTTGCTTTCCTGACTTCAGCCTCTGTCTTCGTGTTATTAGCATATAGAAAGGCTGTTGATTTTCGAGGGTTTATTTTATATCCTGCAACTTTGCCAAAGTTTTGGATCTGCTCTAGTAGCTAGGGAGTAGAGTCTATGGTGTTCGTTAGGTATAGGATCATGTAATCTGCAAAGAGAGAAAGCTTAACTTCATCTTTTCCTATTTGGATCCCCTTTTTGTTTTCTTCTTGCCTAATTGCTCTGGCTAGGAATGTTAAAGAGGAGGGGAGAGAGCAGACATCTCAATCTTGCTCCTGATTTTCAAAGGAATGGCTTTGGCTTTACACCATTTAGAATTATGCTTGCTGTTGGTTTGTAATAAACTGCCTTTATTATATTCAGGAATGTTCCTTGGAATCCCAATTTCTCCAGGATTTTTATCATAAATGGGTACTGGATTTTATCGAACGCCTTTTCTGCATCCAGAGATATAACCATGTGGTTCTTTACCTTGCTCTGGTTGATGTGGTGGATTACATTAATTGACTTGCGTATATTGAACCAACTTTGCATCCCTGGGATGGATCCAGTTTGAACATGGTGTATGATATTTTTGATGACCTGTTGAAGTCGATTGGACAGAATTTTGTTGAGAATTTTTGCATCTATGTTCATCAGGGAAATCGTTCTATAGTTCTGTTTTGTTGATGAGTCCCTGCCTGGTTTTGGGATGAGGGCTATACTGGCTTCATAGAATAAGTCTGGTAGTGAACGTTCTCTTTCAATTTCATTGAAGATTTTGAAAAATATTGGTGTGACTTCTGTTTTGAAAGCCTTGTAGAATTCTGCTGTGAATCCATCTGGACATGGGCTTTTCTCTGATGGGAAATCACTTATTGCTGTTTCTATTTCAAGGCTGGGTATGAGTCTGTTTAGAAGGTTTAAATCTTCATGGTTGAGTTTGGGGGTATCAATTTTTTCTAGAAAATCATCCATTTCTTCCAGGTTCTCGAATTTGTTGGCACAAAGGTTTGCAAAATAGTCCCTTATTGTGTTCTGAATTTTGGTTGTTTCTGTGGTGATGTTACCTGTTTTATCTCGGATCTTGTTTATGTGGGTGTGCTGCCATCGTTTTTTGGTCAGGTTTGCTAGGAATTTGACTATCTTGTTAATATTCTCAAAGAACCAAGTCTTTGTTTTGTTGATTGTTGCGATGGTTTTTTTTCTCCCTCTCAAGTATATTTAATTCTGATTCGATTTTAATTATTTGCTTCCATCTATTGACTTGGGGGTATGGCTTCTTGTTCTCTTTTGAGAAGATTAAGGTGATTCCATAAGTTGTTGAGTTGCTGTTTATCCAGATTGTTGGTGTAGGCACTCAGATATAAATTTTCGTCTGAGTACTGCCTTTGCTGTGTCCCAAAGGAGGTGGTACTTTGTGCACTCACCTTGGTTGAATGCCATAAATATTGAATTACTGGTCTAATTTCTTCAATGACCCACTGATGGTTCAGCAGTGTGTTGCTTAGTCTCCATGGATTGTATCATTTTGTGTGGTGGCTGTTTGAGTTGAGCTTTAATTTTAATCTATTGTGGTCTGAGGGAAGGCAGGGAATGATTTTGATACTTCTGAATTTGTACAGATTTTCTTTGTGCCCTAAGATGTGATATATTTTGGAGAATGTTTCATGGGCTGCTGAAAAGAATGTGTATTCTGGTATTGCTTGATGGAATATTCTGTAGATGTTGGTTAAGTCTAGTTGGTCTATGCAGTTGATTAGTTCTGTGGATTCTTTGGTCAGTTTTTGGCCTGTTGGTCTGTCCAGAGGTGACAGTGGAGTGTTAAAGTCTCCAACAATCAATGTGTTTGGGACTATGAGTGATTTTAGAGTCAGTAGTGTTGGTTTGATGAAGTTGGGTTCTCCTGTATTTGGTGTGTGGATATTTAAGATGGTTATATCCTCCTGTAGGAGACATCGCTTTATTAGTATGTAGTAACCTTCTTTGTCTCTTCTTACCATTTTTAATTTGAAGTCGATTTTATCTGATGCTAGAATTCCACTCCAGCCTGCATTTGGGGGCCATTTATTGGTAGATTTTATTCCAGCCTTTCACCTTTAGAAGAAGTTTGCTTTTGCTAGATAGATGTGTCTCTTGGAGGCAGCAGAAAGACGGATCTTGATGTTTGATCCAAGTAATGAGCCTATGTCGTTTGAATGAAGAATTAAGTCCATTAATGTTGAGAGTTAGGTTTGAGAGATGATCATTTGTCCTTTCATTGTAGCTATCTTGTTAAAAGCTGTGTCTTCCCAATTCTTGATCTAATATTCTGGTTTTCTATTTAGGGTTCATTTCTCTGTCTGTATTGGGATCTTGATTATTTTCCCTGTATAGTACATCTTTGAGGATTTTCTGTAAAGCTGGTTTGGTGGAGATACATTGTTTCAGTTTTTCCTTCCTGTGGAAGACTTTTATTTGACCTTCAGCTATGAATGAGAGTTTAGCTGGGTACAGCATTCTTGGTTGATATTTATTATTATTTAGGGTTTGGCATACCTCATTCCAGGATCTCCTTGCTTTTCATGGTCTCTGCTGAGAAGTCTGGGGTAATTCTGCTTGCTTTTCCTTTATTTGTGATTACTTTCTTCTCCGTAACATCTTTAAGGATTCTTTCCTTGGACTCTACTGATCCTGTTATGATCACAATGTGTCAGTGGGATGTCCTATTCTGATCTGGTCGCTTTGGGGTTCTAAATGCTTCTTGTATCTGTATCGGCCTACCTTCCTGGATAGTTGGGAAGTTCTTGGCTAATATTCTGTTAAATAGGTTGCATA
Organism: Perognathus longimembris pacificus; assembly: GCF_023159225.1. Classification (NCBI taxonomy): domain Eukaryota; kingdom Metazoa; phylum Chordata; class Mammalia; order Rodentia; family Heteromyidae; genus Perognathus; species Perognathus longimembris. Next base: position 25,384 of record NW_025959248.1, on the reverse strand, counting down.
TTCCATTAACTTCTTTCTCCTGGTTTTTCTCAATTCCTATTCGCCTCAAATAGTGCTTCCTGCTTGTGTCTTGGAGCTCCTGGAGTGATCTGTTTTATCGATTGGATTGGTTTGTATTTTTGTGTGACATTTCTCCATAGATTCTAGGGAATCTTCAGCTCCTGAGATTTGATCCTCTGCTTCACCTACTTGAGACTGTAGGCTAGTTACTTGATTTTGAATCTCTTTTCCTTCAGACTGGTCTTTCCTGATGATTTCCATGTCCTTGCTAGAAGTATCTCTTAGGTCCTGCATGGACATCTTTACATTATTAATTTGGTTTTGAGTGCTGTCTCTCAAATCCTTTAGCTGGGTAGTTATCTTTTCATATGACTCTTGAAGTTCATTTATCTTTCTCTTTGTTGAGGCCATGAAATCATCTATCACTTTATGGATGGATTGATGTATGGATGGATTCAAACTTTTCATTTAACATGTTTATCAGTAGACTTTGTAGAGCATTTTGAGGGTTCTCTTCTATGTCTTTGATTGACTGCTCTGCTTCCTGCTTTTTTTGAGTGGGAGATATGACTGCATTGTTTGCCATCTTGTGTTTCTTCTGCCCATTTGGATTGGGAATGCCTATCTAAGAGCACCTGTGAGCACTGTTTAAGATCCAAAGCAGACCTTACCAAGCACTGATGTGTAAATCTTAGAAGTTCACAATTATACACAGATACTTGGTATAACTGTATATAAAATTAGATTTGGTGTTCCTAAAAATACAATTGCAAAATAACAACCAATCCTGTATTCAATAGTTAATAAGTACTTTTAAAATATTATGAGCTGGATTTCTCTATAAACCACTTTGATTCACTTGGATTGAACAGGGATATCCTCTATCCAATAACCCAGCAATGATATTCATAGGCAGCATCATCACTGTCATGCAGATCTCCAAGAGCAGAGGCAGCCTGGCATCAAGTACGGAGACCTTTGTGTAGCGGACAGCACAAGAGGGGAGCCTTCGCCATATGATTGGTTTCCGGGAACTTCAAAAAACAAGTAACGTGTAAACACTTTGAACTCCCTCTGTCCAACCTCATACCTGACACACTCATGCAACCGCACATGAACAAAAAATTCCTCACAGGCGAGCCGACTCTCTCTCTCTCTCTTTCTCTCTCTTCCTCCCCGCCACACCCACATGCTCACTATAACACACTGTGCCGGGTCCTCCTGGATCTACATCCACATACCTATTTGCACATACGCAGACGTAGGCTTAGGAAGCACACTCTTGTACAGCATCAGGAACACACGCATGTAGGCAAGCAGGGGCACACACACGCACACGTGAGCGCACCCAGTACACAGTGGCTTGGAAGGTGCTAAGGGGTTTTCGAGGACTGTGTCCTACTTGCTCAAGTCCAGGGTGTTGTTCTTGTGGTGGGCGTGGCTAAGGAGCCCAGCGCTGCTTACTGGACAGTCCATTGGCACTTGGGCCTCCCCTTGCTGTCCTCACCAGTCTCCCATTCCCTGAACCATGCAGCTTCGGAGACCTGGGTAGCAACAAACTCTTCGGGAAAGCAATCAAGGCAGAAATGTCAATGTAACAGGACCACATGATCATGACCCAGTAGTGCCCCAACCAAGGATGGCATTCGTTACCCCTCAGGTCTACACCCTAAAGCCCAGCGCTGCGCGCAGAGAATGGGGCAGGCCTGTGCCCCAGAATCCCTTGCCTCTTCTCCCTTCTACTTGGTCCCAGGGTGGTGGGGCGCCCAACCTGGCCTTCCTAGCCACCACCTGCCATCTGCAGCTGAGTTCCTGAGGCTTGTCCCCTGCACACATAAATCCTTTGCTGATAACTCCCTCCGAGTTCTCTCTCCTAGCCCTCCTGTCCCTGCCTTGCTGCTCTGGACTGCTTTCAACTCACGCATGCCTCTGCGTCACTGCCTCTTTGCCTCTGCCTCTGCTTCCCAATTTCCCCCTCCTCCTCTTGAGGTTCACAGGCTGCACACCTCCCCGTGCACCTCTTCACTTCTTCTGGGGAAATTACAACTGCATCACCCTGGCAAAGCCCTTCTTATCTTCACCAAATCTCCCTCTGCTCTCACCCTCTGCACACCTGGGATCTCTCAGTCCTCTGGTGAACACCAATCGCCATTTATCTAATCTGTTGTCTGCCTGCTCTGTGCCCAAGCCCCTCTGCTCCTTTTCTGTGCACAGGAGGTTTGTGACAAAGGTAGGAGGGAAGCGGCACTCCTTTCCTGCCTTCTGGTTTTATGACTGACATCCGATTGGTCTGGAAACGGCCTCTGCCCCCTTGGCCAAGACCACCTGAAGACCTTGCCTGGCTTGCTAGGCAGCAGCCCTGTGTTTTTCTGAGCAGGAAGGACTGCACATATGCGACCCACTATGCAGAATAGCCTCCAGGGGGTGGCCAGATGTTTTGTTGCTCCATTCCTTGCCCATTTTGTTGATGTGTGCTTTCATTTGCATTCCAACAGGAACAGCCTTAAGGGAGGGGTAGTGAGGCTGCTTAGAGGTAGGCAGTTGGTGCTCACAGGCCAGCAGGGCCTCCTGGTGCCTCACTAACAGTGCATTTGCACCTGGGGTGCTGGGAAGCCTCTGGGCAGTGCCCATATGGTTTGGAGCTCTGTGACATGGCCAGGTACTAGGCGCCTCCTGCTGACTTGAGCCAGTGTTCCAACTGGAGTTGCCATAGCAAAAAGGGCACAGGGCCCCTTGGGGGTTTGCTGTAAGTTCTCACTAGTTCTCACAGGCCTTCGGGGATGCACAGGATGTGCAGAGCCGCACATCCCTCCCCTGACCATTCTGCTGGGAACGGCTTGGGCCAGGGTCCTAGGCAAATACACTTTCCACCTCCCCTCCTGCTCCATCTTCCCACATCCTGGTTGAACCCGTGTGACACAGCTCCCCACCGCCTCTGCCCTTGCCAGTCCTGGAAGTGGCTGGTGTATGGATCCGCCACCTCTCTCACAATCAACCTCATCTCTCTTGCTCAGAGCATAAGGGAGATACAAGGTTAGCAGGTCAGCGAATCTGGGCATCTCCTTTCTGCGCTAGTGTCTGCTTAACTCTTGTCTTCCCGCTTGCCTTGGCCTCTCTGGCCCAGATCCCTGCCTGCTACTTCCTGCTATTGAGCAGCCAGGGATTATACTGGCTAGAGGCAGGAGCTGGCAATCCTGGTGCCCGTGGCTCACAGCCATATGTTTTAGGCTCCTTCAGGAAGCTCTGCTAAGACACCAGGGAAAGGGATATCTGACCCTTCCCTGCCGTGACCAAGGCACACTAGCACCCAGCAATGATATTCATAGGCAGCATCATCACTGTCATGCAGATCTCCAAGAGCAGAGGCAGCTTGGCATCGAGTACAGAGACCTTTGTGTAGAGGACAGCACAAGAGGGGAGCCTTCGCCATATGATTGGTTTCCGGGAACTTCAAAAAACAAGTAACGTGTAAACACTTTGAACTCCCTCTGTCCAACCTCATACCTGACACACTCATGCAACCGCACATGAACAAAAAATTCCTCACAGGCGAGCCGACTCTCTCTCTCTCTTTGTCTCTCTTCCTCCCCGCCACCCCCACATGCTCACTATAACACACCGTGCCGGGTCCTCCTGGATCTACATCCACATACCTATTTGCACATATGCAGACTTAGGCTTAGGAAGCACACTCTTGTACAGCATCAGGAACACACGCATGTAGGCAAGCAGTGGCACACACACGCACACGTGAGCGCACCCAGTACAGAGTGACTTGGAAGATGCTAAGGGGTTTTCGAGGACTGTGTCCTACTTGCTCAAGTCCAGGGTGTTGTTCTTGTGGTGGGCGTGGCTAAGGAGCCCAGCGCTGCTTACTGGACAGTCCATTGGCACGGGGGCCTCCCCTTGCTGTCCTCACCAGTCTCCCATTCCCTGAACCATGCAGCTTCGGAGACCTGGGTAGCAACAAACTCTTCGGGAAAGCAATCAAGGCAGAAATGTCAATGTAACAGGACCACATGAATACGCCCCAGTAGTGCCCCAACCAAGGATGGCATTCGTTACCCCTCAGGTCTACACCCTAAATCACAGTGCTGCGCGCAGAGAATGGGGCAGGCCTGTGCCCCAGAATCCCTTGCCACTTCTCCCTTCTACTTGGTCCCAGGGTGGTGGGGCGCCCAACCTGGAGTTCCTAGCCACCACCTGCCATCTGCAGCTGAGTTCCTGAGGCTTGTCCCCTGCACACATACCTCCTTTGCTGATAACTCCCTCCGAGTTCTCTCTCCTAGCCCTCCTGTCCCTGCCTTGCTGCTCTGGACTGCTTTCAACTCACACATGCCTCTGCGTCACTGCCTCTTTGCCTCTGCCTCTGCTTCCCAATTTCCCCCTCCTCCTCTTGAGGTTCACAGGCTGCACACCTCCCCATGCACCTCTTCACTTTTCTGGGGAAATTACAACTGCCTCACCCTGGCCTAGCCCTTCTTATCTTCTCCAAATCTCCCTGTGCTCTCCCCTCTGCACACCTGGGATCTCTCAGTCCTCTGGTGAACACCAATCCCCATTTATCTAATCTGTTGTCTGCCTGCTCTGTGCCCAAGCCCCTCTGCTCCTTTTCTGTGCACAGGAGGTTTGTGACAAAGGTAGGAGGGAAGCGGCACTCCTTTCCTGCCTTCTGGTTTTATGACTGACATCCGATTGGTCTGGAAACGGCCTCTGCCCCCTTGGCCAAGACCACCTGAAGACCTTGCCTGGCTTGCTAGGCAGCAGCCCTGTGTTTTTCTGAGCAGGAAGGACTGCACATATGCGACCCACTATGCAGAAAAGCCTCCAGGGGGTGGCCGGATGTTTTGTTTCTCCATTCCTTGCCCACTTTGTTGATGTGTGCTTTCATTTGCATTCCAACAGGAACAGCCTTAAGGGAGGGGTAGTGAGGCTGCTTAGAGGTAGGCAGTTGGTGCTCACAGGCCAGCAGGGCCTCCTGGTGCCTCACTAACAGTGCATTTGCACCTGGGGTGCTGGGAAGCCTCTGGGCAGTGCCCATATGGTTTGGAGCTCTGTGACATGGCCAGGTACTAGGCGCCTCCTGCTGACTTGAGCCAGTGTTCCAACTGGAGTTGCCATAGCAAAAAGGGCACAGGTCCCCTTGGGGGTTTGCTGTAAGTTCTCACTAGTTCTCACAGGCCTTCGGGGATGCACAGGATGTGTAGAGCCGCACATCCCTCTCCTGACCATTCTGCTGGGAACGGCTTGGGCCAGGGTCCTAGGCAAATACACTTTCCACCTCCCCTCCTGCTCCATCTTCCCACATCCTGGTTGAACCCGTGTGACACAGCTCCCCACCGCCTCTGCCCTTGCCAGTCCTGGAAGTGGCTGGTGTATGGATCCGCCACCTCTCTCACAATCAACCTCATCTCTCTTGCTCAGAGCATAAGGGAGATACAAGGTTAGCAGGTCAGCGAATCTGGGCATCTCCTTTGTGCGCTAGTGTCTGCTTAACCCTTTTCTTACCGCTTGCCTTGGCCTCTCTGGCCCAGATCCCTGCCTGCTACTTCCTGCTATTGAGCAGCCAAGGAGTATACTGGCTAGAGGCAGGAGCTGGCAATCCTGGTGCGCGTGGCTCACAGCCATATGTTTTAGGCTCCTTCAGGAAGCTCTGCTAAGACACCAGGGAAAGGGATATCTGACCCTTCCCTGACGTGACCAAGGCACACTAGCACCCAGCAATGATATTCATAGGCAGCATCATCACTGCATTGCAGATCTCCAAGAGCAGAGGCAGCTTGGCATCAAGTGCGGAGACCTTTGTGTAGCGGACAGCACAAGAGGGTGGCCTTCGCCATATGATTGGTTTCCGGGAACTTCAAAAAACAAGTAACGTGTGAACACTTTGAACTCCCTCTGTCCAACCTCATACCTGACACACTCATGCCACCGCACATGAACAAAAAATTCCTCACAGGCGAGCCGACTCTCTCTCTCTCTCTTTCTCTCTTTTCCTCCCCACCACCCCCACAGGCTCACTATAACACACTGTGCCGGGTCCTCCTGGATCTACATCCACATACCTATTTGCACATAGGCAGACGTAGGCTTAGGAAGCACACTCTTGTACAGCATCAGGAACACACGCATGTAGGCAAGCAGGGGCGCACACATGCACACGTGAGCGCACCCAGTACACAGTGGCTTGGAAGGTGCTAAGGGGTTTTCGAGGACTGTGTCCTACTTGCTCAAGTCCAGGGTGTTGTTCTTGTGGTGGGCGTGGCTAAGGAGCCCAGCGCTGCTTACTGGACAGTCCATTGGCACTTGGGCCTCCCCTTGCTGTCCTCACCAGTCTCCCATTCCCTGAACCATGCAGCTCTGGAGACCTGGGTAGCAACAAACTCTTCGGGAAAGCAATCAAGGCAGAAATGTCAATGTAACAGGACCACATGACTACGCCCCAGTAGTGCCCCAACCAAGGATGGCATTCGTTACCCCTCAGGTCTACACCCTAAAGCACAGCGCTGCGCGCAGAGAATGGGGCAGGCCTGTGCCCCAGAATCCCTTGCCTCTTCTCCCTTCTACTTGGTCCCAGGGTGGTTGGGCGCCCAACCTGTCCTTCCTAGCCACCAAATGCCATCTGCAGCTGAGTTCCTGAGGCTTGTCCCCTGCACACATACCTCCTTTGCTGATAACTCCCTCCGAGTTCTCTCTCCTAGCCCTCCTGTCCCTGCCTTGCTGCTCTGGACTGCTTTCAACTCACACATGCCTCTGCGTCACTGCCTCTTTGCCTCTGCCTCTGTTTCCCAATTTTCCCCTCCTCCTCTTGAGGTTCACAGGCTGCACACCTCCCCATGCACCTCTTCACTTCTTCTGGGGAAATTACAACTGCCTCACCCTGGCCTAGCCCTTCTTATCTTCTCCAAATCTCCCTCTGCTCTCACCCTCTGCACACCTGGGATCTTTCAGTCCTCTGGTGAACACCAATCCCCATTTATCTAATCTGTTGTCTGCCTGCTCTGTGCCCAAGCCCCTCTGCTCCTTTTCTGTGCACAGGAGGTTTGTGACAAAGGTAGGAGGGAAGCGGCACTCCTTTCCTGCCTTCTGGTTTTATGACTGACATCCGATTGGTCTGGAAACGGCCTCTGCCCCCTTGGCCAAGACCACCTGAAGACCTTGCCTGGCTTGCTAGGCAGCAGCCCTGTGTTTTTCTGAGCAGGAAGGACTGCACATATGCGACCCACTATGCAGAAAAGCCTCCAGGGGGTGGCCGGATGTTTTGTTTCTCCATTCCTTGCCCACTTTGTTGATGTGTGCTTTCATTTGCATTCCAACAGGAACAGCCTTAAGGGAGGGGTAGTGAGGCTGCTTAGAGGTAGGCAGTTGGTGCTCACAGGCCAGCAGGGCCTCCTGGTGCCTCACTAACCGTGCATTTGCACCTGGGGTGCTGGGAAGCCTCTGGGCAGTGCCCATATGGTTTGGCGCTCTGTGACATGGCCAGGTACTAGGCGCTTCCTGCTGACTTGAGCCAGTGTTCCAACTGGAGTTGCCATAGCAAAAAGGGCACAGGGCCCCTTGGGGGTTTGCTGTAAGTTCTCACTAGTTCTCACAGGCCTTCGGGGATGCACAGGATGTGTAGAGCCGCACATCCCTCCCCTGACCATTCTGCTGGGAACGGCTTGGGCCAGATCCAAGGCAAATACACTTTCCACCTCCCCTCCTGCTCCATCTTCCCACATCCTGGTTGAACCCGTGTGACACAGCTCCCCACCGCCTCTGCCCTTGCCAGTCCTGGAAGTGGCTTGTGTATGGATCCGCCACCTCTCTCACAATCAACCTCATCTCTCTTGCTCAGAGCATAAGGGAGATACAAGGTTAGCAGGTCAGCGAATCTGGGCATCTCCTTTCTGCGCTAGTGTCTGCTTAACTCTTGTCTTCCCGCTTGCCTTGGCCTCTCTGGCCCAGATCCCTGCCTGCTACTTCCTGCTATTGAGCAGCCAAGGAGTATACTGGCTAGAGGCAGGAGCTGGCAATCCTGGTGCCCGTGGCTCACAGCCATATGTTTTAGGCTCCTTCAGGAAGCTCTGCTAAGACACCAGGGAAAGGGATATCTGACCCTTCCCTGCCGTGACCAAGGCACACTAGCACCCAGCAATGATATTCATAGGCAGCATCATCACTGTCATGCAGATCTCCAAGAGCAGAGGCAGCTTGGCATCGAGTACAGAGACCTTTGTGTAGAGGACAGCACAAGAGGGGAGCCTTCGCCATATGATTGGTTTCCGGGAACTTCAAAAAACAAGTAACGTGTAAACACTTTGAACTCCCTCTGTCCAACCTCATACCTGACACACTCATGCAACCGCACATGAACAAAAAATTCCTCACAGGCGAGCCGACTCTCTCTCTCTCTCTTTCTCTCTCTTCCTCCCCGCCACCCCCACATGCTCACTATAACACACTGTGCCGGGTCCTCCTGGATCTACATCCACATACCTATTTGCACATATGCAGACTTAGGCTTAGGAAGCACACTCTTGTATAGCATCAGGAACACACGCATGTAGGCAAGCAGGGGCACACACACGCACACGTGAGCGCACCCAGTACACAGTGGCTTGGAAGGTGCTAAGGGGTTTTCGAGGACTGTGTCCTACTTGCTCAAGTCCAGGGTGTTGTTCTCGTGGTGGGCGTGGCTAAGGAGCCCAGCGCTGCTTACTGGACAGTCCATTGGCACTTGGGCCTCCCCCTGCTGTCCTCACCAGTCTCCCATTCCCTGAACCATGCAGCTTCGGAGACCTGGGTAGCAACAAACTCTTCGGGAAAGCAATCAAGGCAAAAATGTCAATGTAATAGGACCACATGATTACGCCCCAGTAGTGCCCCAACCAAGGATGGCATTCGTTACCCCTCAGGTCTACACCCTAAAGCACAGCGCTGCGCGCAGAGAATGGGGCAGGCCTGTGCCCCAGAATCCCTTGCCTCTTCTCCCTTCTACTTGGTCCCAGGGTGGTGGGGCGCCCAACCTGGCCTTCCTAGCCACCACCTGCCATCTGCAGCTGAGTTCCTGAGGCTTGTCCCCTGCACACATACCTCCTTTGCTGATAACTCCCTCCGAGTTCTCTCTCCTAGCCCTCCTGTCCCTGCCTTGCTGCTCTGGACTGCTTTCAACTCACACATGCCTCTGCGTCACTGCCTCTTTGCCTCTGCCTCTGCTTCTCAATTTCCCCCTCCTCCTCTTGAGGTTCACAGGCTGCACACCTCCCCATGCACCTCTTCACTTCTTCTGGGGAAATTACTACTGCCTCACCCTGGCCTAGCCCTTCTTATATTCTCCAAATCTCCCTGTGCTCTCACCTTCTGCACACCTGGGATCTCTCAGTCCTCTGGTGAACACCAATCCCCATTTATCTAATCTGTTGTCTGCCTGCTCTGTGCCCAAGCCCCTCTGCTCCTTTTCTGTGCACAGGAGGTTTGTGACAAAGGTAGGAGGGAAGTGGCACTCCTTTCCTGCCTTCTGGTTTTATGACTGACATCCGATTGGTCTGGAAACGGCCTCTGCCCCCTTGGCCAAGACCACCTGAAGACCTTGCCTGGCTTGCTAGGCAGCAGCCCTGTGTTTTTCTGAGCAGGAAGGACTTCACATATGCGACCCACTATGCAGAAAAGCCTCCAGGGGGTGGCCGGATGTTTTGTTTCTCCATTCCTTGCCCACTTTGTTGATGTGTGCTTTCATTTGCATTCCAACAGGAACAGCCTTAAGGGAGGGGTAGTGAGGCTGCTTAGAGGTAGGCAGTTGGTGCTCACAGGCCAGCAGGGCCTCCTGGTGCCTCACTAACAGTGCATTTGCACCTGGGGTGCTGGGAAGCCTCTGGGCAGTGCCCATATGGTTTGGAGCTCTGTGACATGGCCAGGTACTAGGCGCCTCCTGCTGACTTGAGCCAGTGTTCCAACTGGAGTTGCCATAGCAAAAAGGGCACAGGGCCCCTTGGGGGTTTGCTGTAAGTTCTCACTAGTTCTCACAGGCCTTCGTGGATGCACAGGATGTGTAAAGCCGCACATCCCTCCCCTGACCATTCTGCTGGGAACGGCTTGGGCCAGGGTCCTAGGCAAATACACTTTCCACCTCCCCTCCTGCTCCATCTTCCCACATCCTGGTTGAACCCGTGTGACACAGCTCCCCACCGCCTCTGCCCTTGCCAGTCCTGGAAGTGGCTGGTGTATGGATCCGCCACCTCTCTCACAATCAACCTCATCTCTCTTCCTCAGAGCATAAGGGAGATACAAGGTTAGCAGGTCAGCGAATCTGGGCATCTCCTTTCTGCGCTAGTGTCTGCTTAACTCTTGTCTTCCCGCTTGCCTTGGCCTCTCTGGCCCAGATCCCTGCCTGCTACTTCCTGCTATTGAGCAGCCAAGGATTATACTGGCTAGAGGCAGTAGCTGGCAATCCTGGTGCCCGTGGCTCACAGCCATATGTTTTAGGCTCCTTCAGGAAGCTCTGCTAAGACACCAGGGAAAGGGATATCTGACCCTTCCCTGCCGTGACCAAGGCACACTAGCACCCAGCAATGATATTCATAGGCAGCATCATCACTGTCATGCAGATCTCCAAGAGCAGAGGCAGCTTGGCATCAAGTACGGAGACCTTAGTGTAGAGGAGAGCACAAGAGGGGAGCCTTCGCCATATGATTGGTTTCCGGGAACTTCAAAAAACAAGTAACGTGTAAACACTTTGAACTCCCTCTGTCCAACCTCATACCTGACACACTCATGCAACCGCACATGAACAAAAAATTCCTCACAGGCGAGCCGACTCTCTCTCTCTCTCTTTCTCTCTCTTCCTCCCCGCCACCCCCACATGCTCACTATAACACACTGTGCCGGGTCCTCCTGGATCTACATCCACATACCTATTTGCACATATGCAGACTTAGGCTTAGGAAGCACACTCTTGTACAGCATCAGGAACACACGCATGTAGGCAAGCAGGGGCACACACACGCACACGTGAGCGCACCCAGTACACAGTGGCTTGGAAGGTGCTAAGGGGTTTTCGAGGATTGTGTCCTACATGCTCAAGTCCAGGGTGTTGTTCTTGTGGTGGGCGTGGCTAAGGAGCCCAGCGCTGCTTACTGGACAGTCCATTGGCAATTGGACCTCCCCCTGCTGTCCTCACCAGTCTCCCATTCCCTGAACCATGCAGCTTCGGAGACCTGGGTAGCAACAAACTCTTCGGGAAAGCAATCAAGGCAGAAATGTCAATGTAACAGCACCACATGATTATGCCTCAGTAGTGCCCCAACCAAGGATGGCATTCGTTACCCCTCAGGTCTACACCCTAAAGCACAGCGCTGCGCGCAGAGAATGGGGCAGGCCTGTGCCCCAGAATCCCTTGCCTCTTGACTCTTCTCCCTTCTACTTGGTCCCAGGGTGGTGGGGCGCCAAACCTGGCCTTCCTAGCCACCACCTGCCATCTGCAGCTGAATTCCTGAGGCTTGTCCCCTGCACATATACCTCCTTTGCTGATAACTCCCTCCGAGTTCTCTCTCCTAGCCCTCCTGTCCCTGCCTTGCTGCTCTGGACTGCTTTCAACTCACACATGCCTCTGCGTCACTGCCTCTTTGCCTCTGCCTCTGCTTCCCAATTTCCCCCTCCTCCTCTTGAGGTTCACAGGCTGCACACCTCCCCATGCACCTCTTCACTTCTTCTGGGGAAATTACAACTGCCTCACCCTGGCCTAGCCCTTCTTATCTTCTCCAAATCTCCCTCTGCTCTCACCCTCTGCACACCTGGGATCTCTCAGTCCTCTGGTGAACACCAATCCCCATTTATCTAATCTGTTGTCTGCCTGCTCTATGCCCAAGCCCCTCTGCTCCTTTTCTGTGCACAGGAGGTTTGTGACAAAGGTAGGAGGGAAGCGGCACTCCTTTCCTGCCTTCTGGTTTTATGACTGACATCCGATTGGTCTGGAAACGGCCTCTGCCCCCTTGGCCAAGACCACCTGAAGACCTTGCCTGGCTTGCTAGGCAGCAGCCCTGTGTTTTTCTGAGCCGGAAGGACTGCACATATGCGACCCACTATGCAGAAAAGCCTCCAGGGGGTGGCCGGATGTTTTGTTTCTCCATTCCTTGCCCACTTTGTTGATGTGTGCTTTCATTTGCATTCCAACAGGAACAGCCTTAAGGGAGGGGTAGTGAGGCTGCTTAGAGGTAGGCAGTTGGAGCTCACAGGCCAGCAGGGCCTCCTGGTGCCTCACTAACAGTGCATTTGCACCTGGGGTGCTGGGAAGCCTCTGGGCAGTGCCCATATGGTTTGGAGCTCTGTGACATGGCCAGGTACTAGGCGCCTCCTGCTGACTTGAGCCAGTGTTCCAACTGGAGTTGCCATAGCAAAAACGGCACAGGTCCCCTTGGGGGTTTGCTGTAAGTTCTCACTAGTTCTCCCAGGCCTTCGGGGTTGCACAGGATGTGTAGAGCCGCACATCCCTCCTTCCGGGCCAGCCAGCAGGGGGACAAGAATCCTGACTGAGGAGCGCCTGGGATACGGAAAAGGAAAAATAAGGGAAGAGAAAACAGACAAGAGAAAAAGATGGGGTACGGGAGGTCTGCAGCCGCAAGGTTGAACCTCAAGACTGCAGCAACTGTTTATTCTTAACTTCCAGCTTATATGCAGTTTTGGAACCAGGGAATAGCATAGGGTTGTTAAAATTCCAGAACACAAAGAGGCTTTGAAGTTTACAACATTTTTTTTTTTTTTTTTTTTTTTTTTTTTTTGGCCAGTCGTGGGCCTTGGACTCAGGGCCTGAGCACTGTCCCTGGCTTCTTCCCGCTCAAGGCTAGCACTCTGCCACTTGAGCCACAGCGCCGCTTCTGGCCGTTTTCTGTATATGTGGTGCTGGGGAATCCAACCTAGGGCCTCGTGTATCCGAGGCAGGCACTCTTGCCACTAGGCTATATCCCCAGCCCTGAAGTTTACAACATTTGATTACAGTAAACACAAGGTAACAAAGCAATTCCGGACAGTGGCAGTGGACTTTGCCTTTAGCATATCCTGGCGGTAACAGCACAGCCAGAGGTGATAATGAACCTAGGTGCAAGTTTGGCTCCGGACATCTTGGCGACATCGGCACAGCCAGAGGTCAGGATGAGCTTAGCTGCTATCTCGGCTCCCGACAATTCCCCCGTCTTTTTATTAAAAGAAGCGAACCCGCCTGTCTTAGGTGGGGTGAGTACCTCAGCCTGCCTTACCCGTCTTAGGGAACAACTTCAGAGCAGTGCTGAAGGCCCTGTCTTAGTTCGGTCTAGGCTGGCACTGCCTCATACCCGTCTCTGGCTGCGGTTCCTCTCGGGGGAAATTCATTTACTTGGAGCTTGACCTTATGGAGCTGGCTGGCTAAACTCATGAAAGAGTTTTGCAATATGCGTACAATGCAAGGAAGACATAGGCAAGCCATCAGCAAAAGTATCCCTGGGCCGAGCAATGTCATTAGCAGCCCCTTAACATTAGATAAGGAAGGGACATACTGTTGAAGTTGTTCAAACAGTTCTTTTGCTGTTTCTGCCACTTTAAAGTCCAAGGGCGGGGCCTGTTCTAGTCCGGCTATTTGTCTATGGAGTTGAAAGAGATCTAAGGACAAGTTATTATGGTGCCAAATACCATTTAGATGTGCTACAACTTGTTCCCAAGGATAGCTCGACCCATTATACTTATGGAGGGTCACAGGAAAAAAGTCAAACACAGCATGACAGCGTACCCATTGCAAAGTTTGTAAGGCACGAATTTGTTCTCCCAGTGACAACACAGATTCATATAATGCTTCTAACTTTTGTTCTACCTTATCATCAATCCTGCCTTGAAAGTGCAGGGCTTGCGTGGTATTATGAGCAAGCTGATTAACATGGTGAGCTGTCTGCACATTTTGTGTTAAAGCCACAGTAGCCGCTGCAGCAGAGGCAGCTAAAGCAATAAAGGCTAAAATTCCTGCTAATAATAGCCCTACAAATCGTCTAGGGCGCATAAGTTCTTTTAAATGTTTTAACACTTGAATACCTGTTTCTTTATACCAAGCTTCAGATAAGTTTACAGGAAGCATAACAAATGGTGGTTGCTTAATAATAATTACAGAATCAGTAAGACCACTATACAAGCAATTTGTAAAAAAACAGTTAGTGCAGGTAACATCAAAGTACATGGCTCCTATAGAAATATTAAAAGGTCCATACATAATAGCATAAGGGGGTGTTACACAACTCATAATATTTTTTTTAAAGAAGTAGAAGTGGGCCAGGAGATATTATTCAGAGCAGCCACTAACATCCAGACATGGCGCTGAGGGCGTCCATTCATCCACCACAGACCTGGGTTGAACTTATTGGTGAGATTAGCTCCAGACCAGTCCATCAGCTGAGAATTAGTTCCTGAAATATTGGTTATAAAAGGGTGATCGTGTCTACACTTTACGGGGTGCAGTTCTCCCGTGGATTCTACAATTTGAGAGGAGTTGATGCAGCGAGGTATCATGAAGGACGAGGTAGAATTGGCATGTACAGGAAACCCAGTAGGCAATGAAGCCATTTGTATATTATATACTTGACTATTATCAGGAATCCAAATTCTATATTTTATGGATTGCATCACAGTACAGCCTGGAATATAACTGTTGGAGTCAGTTGTAAAACATAAAGGGGTTCCAATGCCAGAAGCTGCAAAATCTCCCATCTTAACGTGCTGGACAAAAGGGTCTGGAGCTGTACCGTACGCTGATCTGTTGACATGGACAAACACCTCAGCTCCCTCCCAGGTCGCAGGGTGCACAATCTGTGGATCTGGCACATAAGCCCAGTGGGTCAGCGCTTGTACCATTCTGATGAGTTTCCACAATCCGAACACAACGCTCAGGTAGCCAGCGGGCATCATTTTCATCCTGTGGAAAAACACAGACATGTCCTCAACCCCATGTCAGTACCAGATCGGGCCTGTGCCAAGCACTTGTTAAAGGATCTTTTCACTTAACTTGGGCAAAAGCTCTTTGCTCTCTCTTTTCCCAGAACCGCTGTGCTGCAGAATGGCCATTGAAATCCAATTTGCTCTCACTTTTCCCAGAACCGCTGTGCTGCAGAATGGCCATTGAAATCCAAATTTAAAAAATTTTGTATGAATAAAGTATGAGAAAGTATATTAACAGGAGAGAAGGGGTATAGTTCCCCCCCTTTTAATTTAGAAATTTGGTGTATTAACAAACCGTTGGCCCGTTTGACAATTCCTTGACCATGAGGATTATAGGGGATTCCTGTAGAGTGAACAATTTGGTAAGATTTGCAAAAAGTTTGAAAAGTTTGTCCAACATATCTTGGACCATTATCAGTTTTAATTTGTTTAGGAAGTCCCATAGTAGCAAAGCAGCGTAAGGCATGGGAGATACAATGTTTGCCAGCTTCCCCGCTAAGGCTTAGAAAGAAGATATGGCACTTCCCACCTGATTTGGCTGGAACCTCTGTTCGCCATGTGTGACTAAGACTTGTCACCCAGACATCTGTTTGCAGGACAGAGTGAGACAAGTGTGACCTCAACTCAGTTCCTGTGGACACATGCCCATCCATTCAAGTTGACACTCTTGATGCTAGGCTGAGTCTCAGAGCCAAGGGTCGGTAGCAAAGAAGCAAATTTGTGTTGTTTGTACTCACTGATGGCTTCTGCTAGAACTCAGGTCTTACTGGGGTTTTCCCAGGTAGCCTCTGTGGGAAGGCTTTGAGGAGGATTTATCGAATGGCTTCTCACAGTAGGAGAGGCTCTTTGTGATTTACTTTCTATAACTAGGAGAGTTTTAAGTGCTAGCAATCTTAGGATTTTTCCCCTGGGCAGTGGGACTCCAGAGCTAGAAGCCTAATAAGGAATCCAGAATGAGCTGGATATGTCTAGACTGCAATCTTAGAGCTGGAATCCTAGATCTAATACTAAATAATGGTGTGATTGTGATCAAATGAATGCACTTCATTTTTTCACCAGGAAATAAAAAGACTAGAAATTCCTTCTCCTTTGTATGATTTATGTAAATTGTTTGGCATATTAGTGTTTAGAGCTTAAATATTACTTCTGTTTTTTGTGTTGGTTTTTTTTTTTGGTAAGTTTCTCAGAAAGACTAGGCAAATTCTCATACCACTAAACCTGCACCCACAGTTCACTAGTCTTTTTCTTACATTCCTTCCTCTGCTCCACAGAGGAACAAGTGGGAAATGTTGCAAAAGTTGCTCAGAACCTAAAGCTAATGTACATGGCGGTTAGTTAAACATCTGTACATCATTTATAAAGATAATCTTGCATGTCAGTATCTCTTGGTGTTGTAGCAGTGGAATTTGGGTTTTTTCATGATACCTAGTTTTGTCTCCAAAGTGTTCACCAAAATGACAGGGGAAACAGACCATTTAGACTAAAGTATACCGGGTAGAAAGACTTGGATTTATTGGGCAAGGACTTAGTAAAGAGTGTCTTTACAACTTCAATATGAGATGTTTACCAAAATGAGTGTCTTCTCCATCTGACTCGTAGACCTATTCAAATCAGATTTATTTATACAGTGATATTTACAACATAAAGTTGGACAGTCATTATTATATCATCTTTGTCCTCAGTAGAAAGGTATATTTACCTTTTTTGTAAGATCAAGAGACCCTCTAGAATACCAAAAGAAAATGTGCTTTTAAGAACCCCAAATAATTCATCAAAGCTATGTTTAGCAGATTTGCGTTAGCAATGGCAGAGACAAGGAAATAACAGCTGCTATTTGTGGCTTGATCCCTGTCATACCTGACTGTCTCTAAGAAAGTAACTTGGCTCTTCACTATGGGTACAGAATTCTACTTCAGGTTGTGTTCTTTGGATCTTCCATGAAGTATGCATAAAGCAGGCATATTTACAGAAAGGTTTCTCTGTCCAGCCAATGAAGAACGATGGGAATGGATACACCATTCAAGTGATAAGAACTCATTCATCAGTACCATTGGCCTCCTCAGCCTATTAGGTGTTGAAAAGATATGTCCCGGCCATCCCAGAGGACCATGCAGAGATCATCACAGACAGGAGAAGAAGGTTCAAAAGGAGGTTTATTAGTGGGGCAATAGTTCCCATGGGAGAGGGAGCTACATGGTGTCTGCACCTTATC
Source organism: Perognathus longimembris pacificus (assembly GCF_023159225.1). NCBI lineage: Eukaryota > Metazoa > Chordata > Mammalia > Rodentia > Heteromyidae > Perognathus > Perognathus longimembris. The sequence continues at coordinate 8,244 of NW_025959248.1, read as the reverse complement.
CAGGTGGCAGCTTCTCTCTCTGGGGGTAAAGGGGAAGTAGACAGGTAGTGAGTAGGAGTGGCTCATTAGGTATGGGTGGATCTGGGGGCTAGTGGGAGGAGCTGAGGACCTGAGGCTAAGGAAATGCAAACAGGTATAAGAACCTCTGTGGTGTCATCCATGAAGAATAGGAAATGAAGAAAGCCACCTTGGCTTTTTCATTAACATGTTACACAATCTTGTGCAAATCATTTCCACATATGGCTTTTTACAAACTGGTCATATCATTGTAAGTAAGAGCTGGGCAATAACGACTTAGCATCTTAGTCAATTCTCTACCTATCATAAATTCTAACCAGTACCAGATTTTGGGATTTTTTTTTGGGGGGGGGGGCAAATGAGGCAGACTTGCCCTGTATCCTCATGGAGTTTCTAGTTCCATGAAGATGACACCAAATGTTAATTTGAAAAGGACTTTCCATGTGGGATAAGCAAAATCAAGAGGAGTACATTTTGGAGCATATAACCTAAATCTATGAAATGTTTACAATATGGGAAGTTGTTTAAATGGTTTGGTGGTAGAGAAAGAAAACTATACTTATGTTTCAGAAATTCATAAAAGAAGAAAATATGGCTCCTGAGAAAATCTGTAGGAATGGATACAAAGTTTGTTGGTTGCCTTTTGAATTTCTAAGAATTGATGGATAGGTAGATAAAGGTACACTGGCAGCTGATCTGCTGATATTCCAAATGAAAGAAACATGATATTTTTTTTCTTGGTCATGGGGCTTGAACTCTGGGCCCGGGCTCTGTCCCTGAGCTCTTCAGCTCTACTCCCTGAGCCACTTTCTAAACATGATTTTTAATATAGAATGGACATCCTGTTCTATATGATGGTAGTCTACTCTATTCTATGAATAGTGAGAATAAAGTTGAGAACTTCTTGTGTGGAGTGTTTAACAGCTACAGGTAAAAAGTGAGACTAGAAGCCATCTGGTGGTGGCTCAGTTATAATTCTAGCTTTTTAGGAGATTGCAATCTGAAGGTTGGGATTCAAAGCCAGCCTAGGCAGGAACTTCCATGAGTCTCTCACCTTCAATAGCCACCAAAAAGCCAAAGTAGAGCTGTGGCTCAAGTGATAGAAAGCCAGCCTTGAGCGAAAAAGTTAAGGGGCAATGCCCAGGCCCTGAGGTCAAGCCCTAGTATGAGCATACACAGAAAGTAGATACTTCTTAAGGTATCCTCTATACTTATGAAATGACTATTTACAAAGTGGGAGTAAACGCCAACAAGCGCAAGTACCCCTCATTCCCAAGTGGGAGCAGTACAGATCCTGGTGATGGATTGAGGACGCCCCAGTATGGTGATGGACGTAAATGTTCATGCTTGCTTTGAGATCGAGCACTCTTCCCCCTGGTGTCAGAGCCTTTGTGTTCCTTTGCTAATCCAGTTGACTTGAGCATATAAAACTCCATGTCTTGCTGTATACATTTTCAATGATACAGAGAACAGAAACAGTTTTACCTTAAGAAACTTGAATAAGCAACTTGAGATGGTGAATGTTATGGAAATGAAAATGGCAGATATTCTCCACTTCCTGTGACACAGATCAGGGCACAGTGATGAGGGTGCCCCCACGAATATCCCCAGTAAGTCTTTCTCAGGCCTACTGAATCCAAAAGGCTGGACATGACATGCTCAGTGACTTTTCTGCTGAGAGTGGACAAGGACAAGTTGCCTTTGAAGGGGTGTTCTTGTTTCTTCTCTTTTGTCTACCTTGTTTACAAATGAAGAAGCTAATTCTTCCAATTCTTGCTCTGTGATGCTTGGCTTGGAACTTGAGGCCTTTTCCTTGCTTCATTTAAACCACTCCTCCAGTTCCTTTTTTTTTTTTTTTTTTGTCTTTTGAGTTATCTTTGGATAGTCTTTTGGGCTGGCCAGCCCTCCCCTTCCTCTATCTCTTCCACCTTTCTCCCTTTTCCTCTGCCCTTTTCACTCTTCTTCCCCTTTAACTCCTCCTCCCCTCCCTCCCCTGCTTTTCATTTGATTAGGTGGTCTCAAGACTGTGCTCCTCCCTACCTCTGTTCCCCAGTATCTGGGAAACAGAAGTGTGCCACGATGTCCGGCTTCCTTTCCCTTTCTAACTGTAGTAATTCCGTTGGTAATTATGTAAAAGGATACCAATACTACATGGAGTTTCAATTCACTGTAGCTTATTCGATGTGTGGGAGCAAGCATTCTTTCAAGGCCACAGTCTGCTCTGCTTCTGATTGCTTTGTAAGGGTGTAAAATCAACTCTGTGACATGACCCAAATGGAAGCCATCCAAGACCTATCATGAAAAACTGTTTGGGTGCCCTCCTTACCACGATAGAGACTCTCTGGGGTGGTTTGGTGGAAGTGGAGAATGTGAAAACTGTTTATGGATGACTGAGCTGCAGGCTGAAACCTGAAACCCAGGATATGACTGGCTACACCTAGAAGCATTGCTACCTAACCTGGCTTGCCAAGATGGGTGAAGTTTGGTGGGGTGGTTTAAAGTGCCATGGAATTTCACAATGCCCCAATCCCTCCCCAATTTGTGTTAACAATGGTGATTCTTACGTGGAGATAGGAGGAACTGAGCTAAATAGGAGTTCACTGCTCCACCAGTTTCTTCCCAATTGAATTGCGAGCTATCCCTTGTCTTCTTTGGTGATGGACAAAATCAGTAGAGAAAGCAGATAGTTTCTCCAACCCATCAGCTCTAAGATACCTGAAATGCAGTCAATGTTGCACTTGTGTATAGTAGGTAGAGCCACAGCCATGAACTTTGGGCTAGTATTCCAACAGCTAGAATAAGTGGAATTAGTACTGTCATTCAACTTACTGTGGAACTTCTTCCCCTCAAAATTTGGAATTTCTATGAGTACAGGATAATTTGGAATTGCAATGACACTTCTGACGTCATTGCATCCAGAGATGTCACTGCCTCTTCAGTTGAAGGCCTTATTCTCTTCATGAATGGTAGTTGAAATGTATTCATTTCCCTTCATAATGTGTTCCTTACATTGATCACTAGATTCATGCAGTTTTTGTTATAAGGGCATACTTATAGGCTTTGACACCTAAAATGTAAAAAAAAATTATAATTTCAATTTATAGGCGTTCTGGTCTTCATTATGGACATGAAGCTTTAATTCTTGTATTTAAAATATATTCACACGTTATAAAATACAATGATCATATTTACTCTAATTGAGTAAATTGTATCAAGCTCTAGCTTGTACATTATGGTATAACTGGGAGTCAGAATATATGTCTAGATAGTCTTCTTTGTTATCGGTTCCTCTCGCCTCTTCTCCCACTTTTCTCACCTCTTTTCCTCCTCTTCCTTCTCCCTTTTCTTCCCAAAGAGCTCAGTGTTCCTCACTGAACGTGAGGAACCTATTCCTTAATCAGTTCGCACTAGGAAGTTGGGGAAATGCACAATGTAACCCACTGTGATATCATACATCACAAACATCAACATGTCTCACCCCATCCGTCTGCCTTAAAGTCTGAGATTTTTTTAAGCCTTTAAGTCATCCCAGTTTTTGACATGTTTCTGTGCATTTTTTCATTTTTCTTTGTGCTTTTATACTTTTTGTTGCCAGCACCAGGGCTTGTACTCAGGTCCTGAGTGCTATCCCTTAGCCTTTGCACTCAAGGATAGTGGTCTACCACTTGAACCACAGCTCTGTTTCCTGATTTTTTGGTGATTAATTGTAGATAAGAGACTTTCTGGTGCATGCTTTCTTTGAACCTTGATTCTCAGAAATCATTCTCTTGAGGATTACAGACATGAGCCACTGGCACCTTCTCCTTTGAGCTTTTATTCTTCACACATACGCACATAGAGTCTTGTCAACAAGTTGCTGCTGCCATTAACTTTTTAATATAGTTATTGTTAACACTAGAGTTTTGTTGAGCAGTTAATGTTTAGCTGGCCAAATAGTATCTGCAACATAACTTTCCCTCAAATTACAATGTCCCTTAGTATCTGAAGTGGGTTGGCTCTACAACCCATGTGGCTAATGAAGTTCTTTTGATATAAAACAGTATAATACTTGCATATAAACTACAAACATCCTTCATATACTTTGTCTTCTCTAGATTGCTTACAGTAAGTAATATAATTGAAATAATGTGTAGCTAGATTTTATACCATGTTATAGGGCATTATGACAAGAAAACAGTGTGAATGTGTTTTAGACAGATGCACTGCTTTTCCCTTAAAGATGTACAATCTGTAATTGGTTGAATTTGCATATGCAGAGTATTTATTTGTGCATTATTTATAGAAACTATGGTGTAAGAAAGTTGGTCTTTGGTAAAATGATGATGGTTCTATGTTGAAACTGAAATGGACACCATGAGGAGACTGTGAGTTTTGTGTCTGCATTTAAATGACAGGCAAGATCTTGAGAAATTACTAATATTGTAGCCAATATTGACTGAGAAATCCAATGCATTTCACAGAGAGAGTGTAAATCTGGCCACATTGTAACGAGTACAACAGAAGGAAAATTGAAAGACTAACTTGTTCCCATTGAAATGAATGTCCACTGTCATCAGGTGTTTGAGCAGGGAGTTGTGGATAGCTCTTTGGCCAAGCAAAGCACATTTTATACGTGTCTGGTAGGACATGCAATAGAATGACACAGCAGCTCTACAAGCTATTGAGCTTTGGTGAGTGATTGTTTTCCCTTCCATATATCGTTTCAAACTATGGGCTTCAAGGAAGTCTGCAACATAAAAATGACTTTTTGTTTTGACAGACCTGGGGCTTGAACTCAGGGCCTGGGCACTGAGCTTTTGCTCAAGGCTGGCACTCAGCTCTACTCTGAACTATCTGTTGGTTGGAGCTAAGTGTCTTGTGGACTTTTCCTGCCCAGGCTTGCTTTGAACTGTGATCCTTAGATCTCATTTCTGAGTAGCTAGCATTGTAGGCATAGGCCACCAGTACCTGACTTCCTGACTTTTTCTCCTCTGTCCTTTGTCCTCCTCCTCAGGCCCCCTTCCTTCCTTCCTCCTCCTTTTTTCATCTTTCTTCTTTTTTCCCCTTTTCTTCATTGCTTTGCTTTCTGAGAGAAGTCAATGATCAGCCAACCATGAAATGGGAAAGTGGACCAAATAAGGCTGGATAATTTATTTGAGCCAAACAGAGGTATTATAATCTATTAAAAATATTTAGCCAAACACACTGTATCTGTGACTTTATCTCCTAACCCTGCAGACTGTCTGGTAGTTGCCCAGGACCTGAGGCAGGAAGGCGGACCCATGTGCCTGAACTTTCCAGTCATGTCTTTGCAATTGGTAGTTTTTAATAAAGAAAAACTCTAACATTGTGAAATTACATCAGTGAAGAAACCATAGCTTTTTATGTTCTTGTATATGCTTTTCTTCTGTGCAATGTTATTCAATGCCCTAAATTTCAGCTACTTTTGAAATATTTTCTTGAATATTGAGATTAGTCTGGAAATCAGGCTAGGAATAAATGAAGTGCTGGTGTGGTAATAAAATTTATGTTACCATTTTATGAATATGAAAATGTCTAATTTTTATAACACAAGTTATCTTTGGATTAAGAAGTCTAGGACATTTTATTCTTTTACACCTTTTTTTTAAAGCAGGAAAACCTTTGCTTCTACCATCAGTCTTGAAGCAGAAATCCCAGAAAAGAGAATTTTATAATCAGTCACAAAGAATTCCTACACGCTTCATGTATCCCTTCCTCATCATTTCCCATTTCTTAGGAGTCTCCACATTGTTTAATTGTAATCATGTGCAACTAGCATTTTAAAGCTTCACACTGCTTTCACATTTATGGGATATGATGAGAAGATTAAGAATGGTTGAAACTTAAGAATAAATACAGGAAACTTAAGAGTAGATGTAGAAATGCGACTCCACCAGGCTTTCATGGAGCACACATTACCTCAGTGGGCTTCATGTTGTGGCCATCCATATATAGAAGAACAACCTAGAAGGTGCACTGTCCCAAACAACCCTCATTCTAGTCAGGCCCCTCTCCTGTACTCTGCTTTGCAATTCTGTAGCAGGAATCTAAACTCTGGTTTCCTTCCATTGCATTGGTGTTGTTTGACCTGACTTTCCCTCAGCTTGGAACTTACGCATATGGGACTCAGGTGGCAGGCCCTGCCTTTCCAGGGCCTGCACTTAGTATTCAATCTATTGTGGAGCAGAGGGATGTTCATGACCCATAGCAAAACTCCTCCCACGTCCCATATAGTGACATGTTGTTTCTATTAAGGGATCATTTTCTTAAGTGAAATCATGACCAGTTATGATGGCATGGAAGTATACAGAGGCCAAGTGATATGTGTTACTTTAATTACCGAAGAAGTATGTATTACGATTCCATAATGGTTCAAAGAAGAATTTTAAGACTGAAACATTGGTTTTTTTGTTTGTTTAGTTCAGAAGTAATTGAAATGGAATATGTAAATAGAGTCAAAGTGGACTTTTCCAAGTGAGAAAGAGAAGTCAATTGCACTTCGAAAGAAACTATATGACTATAGCAAGAAAGACATCGCCAATTAACAAATATTTATTTTCCTTTGCTATTCTCTGCTATTTATCCTGTTACATAGTAGTGGAATGAATTAGGAAGAGAGTGATGTAGAGTGCATGGTTTTCCATTGCAACACAAACTGTATCTATCTATCTATCTATCTATCTATCTATCTATCTATCTATCTATCTATCTATCTATCTACCTATATTTTTGCTGTTCCCGGGGTTTGAACTCAGGCTTGGACACAGTTCCTGAGCTTTTTTTGCTTAAGGCTAGCACTCTGTCACTTGAGCAATAGCTCCACTTCCAGCTTTTTGGTGGTTAATTGAAGAGAAGAGTCTCACAGATTTTTCCTGCCCAGGCTGGCTTAGAACCTCGATCCTCAGATCTCAGCCTCCTGAATAGCTAGGATTACTGGCTACAGCCACTGGCTTCCAGCTTACTTTCCCTATAGTCTTAAACTATGTAGGAATCAACTCTTTGGTAAGCTTTTTTTCATTTTTATGTTTATATTAGTAATGATTATTTTGTCTCCATTTTCCTATCTTATGATTATTTAATTAGAAGGCAATTGTTTATTTTTTATTTGATTAGTTATTTAAAAGACAGGTCTTTGGGGCTTTATATAATAGGATCCAAAGGTAGCACTAATGTCTGTGAACCTTAAAATTATACTATCCCTTTTTTGATGACCAAAGCTCATTAGAAACTGGAGCCTGTGGCTCAGGCCTGTAATCCCAGATCCTCATGAGATTGGAGGATTGTGCTTTGAAACCCGCCCTGGGCAGGGAAATCCATGACATCCATCCTCCATGAACCACCAAAGTACCAGAAATGGTGCTATTTCTCAAGGGGTAGCATGCCAGCATGGAGTGACAAAGCTAAGGGACATAGCCCAGTCTCTGAGTTCAATTTTCAGTGCTGGCTCAAAAACCAAAACCCCACCAAAACACAAATGACCTGAAAGACTCTAGTCCCTGTGCGTAGGAACTAATAATTTGTCCTACTACTGTGAAGGGAAGAGCTTCTGAGTTCTTACAAAAACTATCTTTAAGTATTTGTGCAAAGGAGTTGCCATTTGACAAAGCAGTTTATGAATATGGCAGATCTTAACCCACCTCACCCCTTTCAACATTCTTGCCCCTCCTTCCTCTGCCCACCCTTTCCATTTTCTTACTTTTGTAGTATGTACAATGAATTCTTGACTATATTCCCCCCCTTCCCCTTCATTTGTCTCCCGCTCTCCCCTTGCCCCCACTTGATGAGCTGCTGTTTTTCACCCTTATGCTTTGGGAAGTAATCATAAGCACCACCCCCCTACCCCAGTTCTTCCTCAGAACTTTCTAGATTCCTAAGAGTGGTCATTGTAAATGTATAACACAAGAATAAATAGAATAGCAAGATATCAGAGGGTTGAAGACATGCTTTAATCATTAGACTTTGTGATTCGAATAAACAACTGTGGTTGAATAAAGACACTGCACATTCCTGTTGGATATTTCTCATAGAGTGAACACAGTGCTGTCCCAACTCTTTTACTCTATTTAAGTTTTTGGCTCATCACTGGTATTTGTTTCATTATCTAACAAAAATATCGCGTGTCTCTTGTTTGCAAAGGCTGCAGAGGAGGGAATGCTTATTCTATGTGTAGAGAGAGAAGGAAGGCTGGAGAGATGTTTGTGCTTGTGCAGAAGCCATTTTTTTTTA
>NW_025959247.1:0-45275 GCF_023159225.1 Perognathus longimembris pacificus | reverse complement strand
CATGACTGGTCATGATTTCACTTAAGAAAATGATCCCTTAATAGAAACAACATGTCACTTTATGGGACGTGGGAGGTGTTTTTGCTATGGGTCATGAACATCCCTCTGCTCCACAATAGATTGAATACTAAGTGCAGGCCCTGGAAAGGCAGGGCCCTGCCACCTGAGTCCCATATGCGTAAGTTCCAAGCTGAGGGAAAGTCAAGTCAAACAACACCAATGCAATGGAAGGAAACCAGCGTTTAGATTCCTGCTACAGAATTGCAAAGCAGAGTACAGGAGAGGGGCTGACTAGAATGAGGTTGTTTGGGAGAGTGCACCTTCTAGTTTGGTTCTTCTATACATGGATGGCCACAACATGAAGCCCACTGGGGTAATGTGTGCTCCATGAAAGCCTGGTGGAGTCACATTTCTACATCTACTCTTAAGTTTCCTGTATTTACTCTTGAGTTTCAACCATTCTTAATCTCTCATCATATCCCATAAATGTGAAAGAAGTGTGAAGCTTTAAAATGCTAGTTGCACATGATTACAATTAAACAATGTGGAGACTCCTAAGAAATGGAAATGATGAGGAAGGGATACATGATGCGTGTAGGAATTCTTTGTGACTGATTATAAAATTCTTTTTTCTGGATTTCTGCTTCAAGACTGATGGTAGAAGCAAAGGTTTTCCTGCTTTAAAAAAAAGGTGTAAAAGAATAAAATGTCCTAGACTTCTTATCCAAAGATACCTTGTGTTATAACAATTAGACATTTTCATATTCAATAAAATGGTAACATAAATTTTATTACCACACCAGCATTTCATTTATTCCTAGCCTGATTTCCAGACTATCTCAACATTCAAGAAAATATCTCAAAAGTCGCTGAAATTTAGGGCATTGAATAACATTGCACAGAAGAAAAGCATATACAAGAACATAAAAAGCTATGGTTTCTTCACTGATGTAATTTCACAATGTTAGAGTTTTTCTTTATTAAAAACTACCAGTTGCAAAGACATGACTGGAAAGTTCAGGCACATGGGTCCGCCTTCCTGCCTCAGGTCCTGGGCAACTACCAGACAATCTGCAGGGTTATGAGATACAGTCACGAATACAGTGTGTTTGGCTAAATATTTTTAATAGATTATAATACCTCTGTTTGGCTCAAATAAATTATCCATCCTTATTTGGTCCACTTTCCATTTCATGGTTGGCTGATCATTGAATTCTCTCAGAAAGCAAAGCAATGAAGAAAAGGGGGAAAAAAGAAGAAGATGAAAAAAGGAGGAGGAAGGGAAAAAAGAGAAGATGAAAAAGGAGGAGGAAGGAAGGAAGGGGGCCTGAGGAGGAGGACAGAGGACAGAGGAGCCAAATTCAGGAAGTCAGGAAGTCAGGTACTGGTGGCCTATGCCTACAATCCTAGCTATTCAGAAATGAGATCTGAGGATCACAGTTCAACAGCAAGCCTGGGCAGGAAAATTCTACAAGACATTAAGCTCCAACCACCAGATAGTTCAGAGTAGAGCTGAGTGCCAGCCTTGAGCAAAAGCTCAGTGCCCAGGCCCTGAGTTCAAGCCCCAGGTCTGGTCAAAACAAAAAGTCATTTTTATGTTCAGACTTCCTTAAAAGCCCATAGTTTGAAACGATATACGGAAGGGAAAACTATCACTCAACAAAGCTCAATAGCTTGTAGAGCTGCTGTGTCATTCTATTGCATGTCCTACCAGACACGTATAAAATGTGCTTTGCTTGGCCAAAGAGCTATCCACAACTCCCTGCTCAAACACCTGATGACAGTGGACATTCATTTCAATGGGAACAAGATAGTCTTTCAATTTTCCTTCTGTTGTACTCGTTACATGTGGCCAGATTTACACTCTCTCTGTGAAATGCATTGGGATTTCTCAGTCAATATTGGCTACATATTAGTAATTTCTCAAGATCTTGCTGTCATTTAAATGCAGACAAAAAACTCACAGTCTCCTCCTGGATTCCATTCAGTTTCAACATAGAACCATCATCATTTTACCAAAGACCAACTTTCTAACACCATAGTTTCTATAAATAATGCATAAATAAATACTCTGCATGTGCAAATTCAACCAATTACAGATTGTACATCTTTAAGGAAAAGCAGTGCATCTGTACTAAAACACATTCACACTGTTTTCTTGTCATAATGCCCTATAATATGGTATAAAATCTAGTTACACATTATTTCAATTATATTACTTACTGTAGCAATCTAGAGAAGACAAAGTATATGAAGGATGTTTGTAGTTTAATATGCAAATATTATACTGTTTTATATCAAAAGAACTTCATTAGCCACATGGGTTGTAGAGCCAACCCACTTCAGATTACTAAGGGACATTGTAATTTGGGGGAAAGTTATGTTGCAGATACTATTTGGCCAGCTAAACATTAACTGCTCAACAAAACTCTAGTGTTAAAAATAACTATATTAAAAAGTTAATGGCAGCAGCAACTTGTTGACAAGGCTCTATGTGCCGTATGTGTGAAGAATAAAAGCTCAAAGGAGCAAGGTGCCAGTGGCTCATGTCTGTAATCCTCAAGAGAATGATTTCTGAGAATCAAGGTTCAAAGAAAGCATGCACCAGAAAGTCTCTTATCTACATTAATCACCAAAAATCAGGAAACAGAGCTGTGGTTCAAGTGGTAGACCACTATCCTTGAGTGCAAAGGCTAAGGGATAGGACTCAGGACCTGTGTACAAGCCCTGGTGCAGGCACCAAAAAGTAAAAAAGTACAAAGAAAAATGAAAAAAATGCACAGAAACATGTCAAAAACTGGGATGACTTAAGGCTTAAAAAAAATCTCAGACTTTAAGGCAGACGGATGGGGTGAGAGATGTTGATGTTTGTGATGTATATCACAGTGGGTTACATTGTGCATTTCCCCAACTTTCTAGTGCTAACAGATTAAGGAATATGTCCTCACTTTCAGTGAGGAACATTGAGCTCTTTTGGAAGAAAAGGGAGAGGAAGAGGAGGAAAAGTGGTGAGAAGAGTGGGAGAAGAGGCGAGAGGAACCGATAACAAAGAAGACTATCTAGGACATATATTCTGACTCCCAGTTATACCATAATGTACAAGCCAGAGCTTGCTACAATTTACTCAATTAGAGTAAATATGATCATTGTATTTTATAAACGTGTGAATATATTTTAAATACAGAATTAAAGCTTCATGTCCATAATGAAGACCAGAACGCCTATAAATTGAAATTATAATTTTTTTTTTTACATTTTAGGTGTCACAAACCTATAAGTATGGCCCTTATAACAAAACTGCATGAATCTAGTGATCAATGTAAGGAACACATTATGAAGGGAAATGAATACATTTCAACTACCATTCGTGAAGAGAATAAGGCCTTCAACTGAAGAGGCAGTGACATCTCTGGATGCAATGACGTCAGAAGTGTCATCGCAATTCCAAAGTATCCTGTACTCATAGAAATTCCAAATTTTGAGGGGAAGAAGTTCCACAGAAAGTTGAATGACAGTATTAATTCCACTTATTCTAGCTGTTGGAATACTAGCCCAAAGTTCATGGCTGTGGCTCTATCTACTATACACAAGTGCAACATTGACTGCATTTCAGGTATCTTAGAGCTGATGGGTTGGAGAAACTATTTGCTTTCTCTACTGATTTTGTCCATCACCAAAGAAGACAAGGATAGCTCGCAATTCAATTGGGAAGAAACTGGTGGAGCAGTGAACTCCTATTTAGCTCAGTTCCTCCTATCTCCACGTAAGAATCACCATTGTTAACACAAATTGGGGAGGGATGGGGGCATTGTGAAATTCCATGGCACTTTAAACCACCCCACCAAACTTCACCCATCTTGGCAAGCCAGGTCAGGTAGCAATGCTTCTAGGTGTAGCCAGTCATATCCTGGGTTTCAGGTTTCAGCCTGCAGCTCAGAGTCATCCATAAACAGTTTTCACATTCTCCACTTCCACCAAACCACCCCAGAAAGCCTCTAACATGGTAAGGAGGGCACCAAACAGTTTTTCATGATAGGTCTTGGATGGCTTCCATTTTGGTCATGTCACAGTGTTGATTTTACACCCTTACAAAGCAATCAGAAGCAGAGCAGACTGTGGCCTTGAAAGAATGCTTGCTCCCACACTTCGAATAAGGTACAGTGAATTGAAATTCCATATAGTATTGGTATCCTTTTACATAATTACCAACGGAATTACTACAGTGAGAAAGGGAAAGGAAGCCAGACATCGTGGCACACTTCTGTTTCCCAGATACTGGGGAACAGAGGTAGGGAGGAGCACAGTCTTGAGACCACCTAATCAAATGAAAAGCAGGGAGGGAGGGGAGGAGGAGATAAAGGGGAAGAAGAGTGAAAAGGGCAGAGGAAAAGGGAGAAAGGTGGAAGAGATAGAGGAAGGGGAGGGCTGGCCAGCCCAAAAGACTATCCAAAGATAACTCAAAAGCCAAAAAAAAAAAAAAAAAAAGGGAACTGGAGGAGTGGTTTAAATGAAGCAAGGAAAAGGCCTCAAGTTCCAAGCCAAGCATCACAGAGCAAGAATTGAAGAATTAGCTTCTTCATTTGTAAACAAGGCAGACAAAAGAGAACAAGAACATCCCTTCAAAAGGCAACTTGTCCTTGTCCACTCTCAGCAGAAAAGTCACTGAGCATGTCATGTCCAGCCTGTTGGATTCATTAGGCCTCAGAAAGACTTACTGGGGACATTCGTGGGGGCACCCTCATCACTGTGCCCTGTTCTGTGTCACAGGAAGTGGAGAATATCTGCCATTTTCATTTCCATAACATTCACCATCTCAAGTTGCTTATTCAAGTTCTTAAGGTAAAACTGTTTCTGTTCTCTATATCATTGAAAATGTATACAGCAAGACATGGAGTTTTATATGCTCAAATCCACTGGATTAGCAAAGGAACACAAAGGCTCTGACACCAGGGGGAAGAATGCTCTATCTCAAAGCAAGCGTGACCATTTACGTCATCACCATACTTGGGCGACCTCAATCCATCACCAGGATCTGTACTGCTCCCACTTGGGAATGAGGGGTACTTGCGCTTGTTGGCATTACTCCCATTTTGTAAATAGTCATTTCATAAGTATAGAGGATACCATAATATTATCTACTTTCTGTGTATGCTCATACTAGGGATTGAAACTCAGGGCCTGGGCAATGCCCCTTAACTTTTTCGCTCAAGGCCTGGCTTTCTATCACTTGAGCCACAGCTCTACTTTGGCTTTTTTGGTGGCTTTGAAGGTGAGAGACTCATGGAAATTCCTGCCTAGGCTGACTTTGAATCTCAACCTTCAGATGTGCAATCTCCTAAGAAGCTAGAATTGTAACTGAGCCACCACCAGATGGCTTCTAGTCTCACTTTTTACCTGTAGCTGTTAAACACTCCACACAAGAAGTTCTCAACTTTAATCTCACTATTCATAGAATGGAATAGACTATCATCATATAGAACAGGCTGTCCATTCTATAATAAAAATCATGTTTAGAAAGTGGCTCAGGTGGTAGAGCTGAAGAGCTCAGGGACAGAGCCCAGGCCCAGAGTTCAAGCCCCATGAAATACCAAGAAAAAAAAAAATATCATGTTTCTTTCATTTGGAATATCAGCAGATCAGCTACCAGTGTACCTTTATCTACCTATCCATCAATTCTTAGAAATTCAAAAGGCAACCAACAAACTTTGTATCTATTCCTACAGATTTTCTCAGGAGCCATATTTTCTTCTATTATGAATTTCTGAAACATAAGTATAGTTTTCTTTCTCTACCACCAAACCATTTAAACAACTTCCCATATTGTAAACATTTCATAGATTTAGGTTATATGCTCCAAAATGTACTCCTCTTGATTTTGCTTATCCCACATGGAAAGTCCTTTTCAAATTAACATTTGGTGTCATCTTCATGGAACTAGAAACTCCATGAGGATACAGGACAAGTCTGCCTTATTTGCTCCCCCCCAAAAATAATCCCAAAATCTGGTACTGTTTAGAATTTATGCTAGGTAGAGAATTGACTAAGATGCTAAGTCGTTATTGCCCAGCTCTTACTTACAATGATATGACCAGTTTGTAAAAAGCCATATGTGGAAATGATTTGCACAAGATTGTGTAACATGTTAATGAAAAATCCAAGGTGGCTTTCTTCATTTCCTATTCTACATGGATGACACCACAGAGGTTCTTATACCTGTTTGCATTTCCTTAGCCTCAGGTCCTCAGCTCCTCCCACTAGCCCCCAGATGCACCCATACCTAATGAGCCACTCCTACTCACTACCTATCTACTTCCCCTTTACCCCCAGAGAGAGAAGCTGCCACCTGGATAAGGTGCAGACACCATGTAGCTCCCTCTCCCATGGGAACTATGGCCCCACTAATAAACCTCCTTTTGAACCTTCTTCTCCTGTCTGTGATGATCTCTGCATGGTCCTCTGGGATGGCTGTGACATATCTTTTCAACACCTAATAGGCTGAGGAGGCCAATGGTACTGATGAATGAGTTCTTATCACTTGAATGGTGTATCCATTCCCATCGTTCTTCATTGGCTGGACAGAGAAACCTTTCTGTAAATATGCCTGCTTTATGCATACTTCATGGAAGATCCAAAGAACACAACCTGAAGTAGAATTCTGTAGCCATAGTGACGAGCCAAGTTACTCTCTTAGAGACAGTCAGGTATGACAGGGATCAAGCCACAAATAGCAGCTGTTATTTCCTTGTCTCTGCCATTGCTAACGCAAATCTGCTAAACATAGCTTTGATGAATTATTTGGGGGTTCTTAAAAGAAAATTTTCTTTTGGTTTTCTAGAGCGTCTCTTGATCTTACACAAAAGGTAAATATGCCTTTCTACTGAGGACAAAGATGATATAATAATGACTGTCCAATTTTATGTTATAAATATCACTGTATAAATAAATCTGATTTGAATAGGTCTACGAGTCAGATGGAGAAGACACTCATTTTGGTAAACATCTCATATTGAAGCTGTAAAGACACTCTTTACTAAGTCCATGCCCAATAAAATCCAAGTCTTTCTACTCGGTATGCTTCGGTCTAAATGGTCTGTTTCCCCTGTCATTTTGGTGAACACTTTGGAGACAAAACTAGGTATCATGAAAACCCCAAATTCCACTGCTACAACACCAAGAGATACTGACAGGCAAGATTATCTTTATAAATGACCTACAGATGTTTAACTAACCGCCATGTACATTAGCTTTAGGTTCTGAGCAACTTTTGCAACATTTCCCACTTGTTCCTCTGTGGAGCAGAGGAAGGAATGTAAGAAAAAGACTAATGAACTGTGGGTGCAGCTTTAGTGGTAAGAGAATTTGCCTAGTCTTTCTGAGAAACTTACAAAAAAAAAAAACCAACACAAAAAAAACAGAAGTATTATTTAAGCTCTAAACACTAATATGCCAAACAATTTACATAAATCGTACAATAGAGAAGGAATTTCTAGTCTTTTTTTTTCCTGGTGAAAAAATGAAGTGCATTCATTTGATCACAGTCACACCATTATTTAGTATCAGATCTAAGATTGCAGTCTAGACATATCCAGCTCATTCTGGATTCCTTATTAGGCTTCTAGCTCTGGAGTCCCTCTGCCCAGGGGACAAATCCTAAGATTGCTAGCACTTAAAACTCTCCTAGTTATAGAAAGTAAATCACAAAGAGCCTCTCCTACTGTGAGAAGCCATTCAATAAATCGTCCTCAAAGCCTTCCCACAGAGGCTACCTGGGAAAACCCAGTAAGACCTGAGTTCTAGCAGAAGCCATCAGTGAGTACAAACAACACAAATTTGCTTCTTTGCTACCGACCCTTGGCTCTGAGACTCAGCCTGTCATCAAGAGTGTCAACTTCAATGGATGGGCATGTGTCCACAGGAACTGAGTTGAGGTCACACTTGTCTCACTCTGTCCTGCAAACAGATGTCTGGGTGACAAGTCTTAGTCACACATGGCGAACAGAGGTTCCAGCCAAATCAGGTGGGAAGTGCCATATCTTCTTTCTAAGCCCTTTTGGCCAGCCAGCTCATTCCCTAAGATAATCCTGCATCAGCTGGTTTTCTCCAGAATCTTTTAACACAAAGCCTGCGTTTGGGTGATGTCTTGTTATTGGACAAGCAGAACTGAGTTTATTTCTGTAACTCACCCATAAACCCCATCTGGTTCTGTGTGTTTGAATGTGCCCCTTCAGAGTTCCCCTCCCAAGGAGCCAGGTAAAAACTGATGTAATGCAGAGTTCTAGTGGTGGCAAGAAGGAAAGCAGGTGATAGAGCAACCAATAAACAACAACCCAAGAGAATTGCTGTTTATTATTCATTTATCACATTAAGATGGAAAAACAGGGCTGGGAATATGGCCTAGTGGCAAGAAGCTCTCTGTTCGATTCCCCAGCACCACATATATGGAAAACGGCCAGAAGGGGCGCTGTGGCTCAGGTGGCAGAGTTCTAGCATTGAGCGGGAAGAAGCCAGGGACAGTGCTCAGGCCCTGGAGTCCAAGGCCCAGGACTGACCCCAAAAAAAGCAAGATGGAAAAACAAAGTCTGTAATAATCATCCCAGGGAATATACAGCAAACTCTTAAGGATAATAGCTTTCTCCCAGATGACAAGAGTTCAATCACTGGCCTACATGAAGCATCATCAAAACAATAGTATCTCCTCTGGAAATAGAACTCAGTGTGGTCACTTTTCAACATTTTACCAAGTTTGTTATGAATCTTCCAAATTAAATTTAAGCTCCCCACATACACACAGCCCGTTGTACTGGATTTTTTTGTATATTCAAAAGATGCTCTTTCCTGCCAGGTGTGATTTGTGAAGTCCTATACCTACCCTACCCACTGTCGGGGAAATTAACATCATCTCTATGGGGCAGGGCAGCTGTGATTTCATTCCTGTCCTGGAAAAGTTCTTCCCTTGAATATCTTACTTCTGAGGTCTTTCTCAACTACTCAGGATGAAACACACAATGTCAAACATCCACGCTTTGTCTTCTCATCAAAAGCCTTCACTGAAAAAATAATATATCTCAAAGATGGTCAAATACAAATACTAAATACAAAATACTAAAAGCTTTTATGCTGTATAACCTGAAAATTGAAAAGTCTAAACTGTGCCTGAACTAGTTATCATGAGACAAAAAACCAACCGCAATCTATAAGAAATTACAGGCAGTAGTCCTTTTTATCCCCAGTCCCGGGGCTTGGACTCAGGGTCTTGGGTGCTATCCCTGAGCCTCTCTGTGCTCAAGGCTAGCGTTCTACCACTTGAGCCACAGTGCCTTTTCCAGCTTTTCCTTAGTTTGTTGGAGATAAGAGTCTCATAGACTTTGCTGACTAGGCTGGCTTTGAACTGCAATTCTCAGATCTCACCTACTGAGTAGCCAGGATTTACAGGCAGTGAGCCAGCAGTGAACAGCAGCCGCAAAGTTTTTCACAGTCACCTGCAGCTTAATCATAACTGGGGCGTATTCTAAGGCTGTGCTGTTGCCATCCCACTGCTGAGCAAACATCACACAGCTCACTCACAACAAACTAAGCTGGCTATTGACATCACTAGGTTACACAATCTTAGGGGTCCACTGTTATATTTTGTGACCTGTCTTGGGTTGAAGTGTCATTATGAAGCACATGACTACATTGAAATGAGCTCTTCCATATGAGAGAAAAGACTCATTTTCCATGCATAAGGATGAAAGAAACTAGAATGTTCATAAATACATTCACCATGTTTATCTAAAGAACTTCTTGAGATTCATGGGAGTTTTTGATGCCTTATATAATATTGTATCCACTAAATGCCTTCCCCTGGCCATATTCCAAGAGCTTTTAAATTGTTAGGTCTACAGACAACAACCAAGGCTCAGAAGTCTCTGAATGAAGATTTAATGATTCGGGGGTGGGGAGTGGGGGTGCTCATTCACTACCCTGTCGTCTCTATCCTTCTAATACACACTGTCACTATGGTTTCTTATAACTACACAGAAAAATGGACAACATGGAAGAATATTTCTGGCAAGGTACTGAGAAACAAAATAAAGAACTAATTTCCTTTAGTCTTCATTTTTACCTACAGGTCAGATCACTTGCGAATATAATAACCACAAAAAACTCTGCACTAATATAACATTAGACACCAGGGCTTCACAGCTATTCAGACCAGGTTCACCACGAACACTGAAGTTATTTAATAAAATTGAAGATGACTTTTTCAATCCGGGATACTAAGAAATTTGTATATCCCCTTGCCAATATTTTCATGGTGATTAGCTCTTTTTTTTTCCACTCACAGACACTGGTATGCTGCTTAAAATAATATTTGTGGCTTTACTCACCATCTGTCAAAGGGAGACATGTTGATTTTCTTAAAGCAAGTTGGGGTCTGCATTCTTTCTCTGTTACTGTTACAGGTAGACCTGACAGGCATATGATCGTTTGTTTGCAAATGCTCTCCCCTAGATGGAACCTAGTTAAGTTTCATTTCTTACCTGCTGGACAGTTGCACTCAGAAGGTGTTTCTCTTGTGACTCTCAGTTTAGCCATGTGTTCGTAGGATTCCTGTAGGAAAAGAAGATATATTAAGAGCTAGCAGTAGTATCCCAGTTCTGTGAGTTCTTCAGGGACTCTTCCTCTGTGGCTGTTAATAATGATTGATAGCCTGCACAAACAGCATTTATGTAAGTGCATGGATCTTAGCCAATGCTAACAGTACTCAAGACATAATTTTGTTTTTAATTTAAAAATCAATTTAACATTGACATAGATTGAAAGATTTGGGTAATACCTTTCTTCATTATTCAACTATCCCCACCCTCTCCCTGCACAGCCAAGGCAAAACTCCCGGCACTAACAATGCAGCTCATGGCAATGTGTGTCCTATCAATAACAGCCAATGTTGTAGACATACTTTATCACATTCGGGCTGCAACTACTGCATCTCTCCACTGGCAGAAAAACTACCCTCTCCCTACTGGAGTCTAAGTCATCTTTAAAGGAATCCCTTTCAATTCTCCATTCATCAATATCTGAGCACAACCTCTGTTAACTCTCCCCCTCCAAAAAAACAAAGGAAAACTTTTTTTTCCCCAATTTTTAAAACCTTTAATATGAAAAGAATTCCGAGTTAAATGAATTTTTAAATCTATGGGCTTATTTCACTTTTAAGAGTGCTTACCATTCTCTATTGATAAGGCCTAACCTTATCAAATGAAAAACAGATGTGAGCATTACAATGAATATTCTCCATACAACTGAGAATGCTGACAGCCCAGACTCCACAAAACTAAACAGCCGGGGCAAAGCCCCTACTGCCATTGCAACATGCAATCCTTAAGGAAGACAGAGGGAAGATCCTCCACACAGACTTGGAGAGAAACCAAGGAAGGGACTTGAATAAATAGATACCACAGAGGCTCACACATCCCAAATCAACTGTATAACCAGTAAGGGTGGATCCTGTAGACTGACTGAACCTGTGCAAAATTCTATCCACATGCAACTCCCCTCGAGCAAGGCCCAGCCTCACACACCTGACTATGGTCTTCAGCTGATCTGCCTTCCCCGGCAGCAGGGGAACGGAGGGTGCCCTTTTAGCAGATTCCAGGGTGAGGATCCTCGCCTTAAGGTCGTTGGTTTTCACCCCAAGTTACAGACACGAAATCATGGCCACCCCGGAGAGGAGGGTGGCCAGGGTGGTGCACGGGGGCATGGCACAGGTGCAATGCTGCCTGGAAGGGCTGGGTTCTTCAGATCCAGCCTTTCACCCTGCTCCCTTCCCCACAGGCTTCTTCACCAGCATGGTAAGGGGGGGGTCCTCTGGCCACCTTCTACCTCCTGCCAAGACAACTGGCCAGAGGAGTAGCGACAAGTCCTCCAAAGTTCAGTCCTGGCAGCTGCACAAGTAGTTGGCAGAGTAGGTGCCAGGCAGGCGCGGTGAGGGACCTGTATGGGGCTCAGCACGGGGACCCGCAGGCAAGGACCATCCTCAGCCTGTGGCTCTCCTCCCAGCTGGGAGCAAAACAAACAAAAATAAATAATGCTCTCCTCTGCACTCCTCTGAGCTCCTCTGCTCTCCTCCTCCTCTGCTCTCCGCCTCCTTTGCTCTCTTCCTCCTCTGCTCTCCTCCTCCTCTGCTCACTTCCTCCTCAATTGGATGATAAACTTGGCTTCAGGTGTGTTAGGGAGATAGAAGCGTAAAGGTAGAAGAAGGGAATTGGGTTTCAAATGTACCCTAAGTGCATCAAGTATTGAAAATGAGTACTTCGTTTATGGCTCTGCAACAATCTAACATGTCCTCGGACCCTTTTGGTGCCAATAAGATAGAGGAGAGTTGTGTGACAGATCTCTGGTCTTGCAGGCTTTAGGTTGTAACAGAAAGGAGAACTAGATGGTTCTGAATGTTTATTCAAGGTCCATCCACCCACTTCCTCACTTTCAGCCCTCCCATTAAGCTTCAAGGAAATAAGTGTTTCTGTTCTCTCACCCGATCCACTCCATTCCCCCCATGTACGGTCCAGTGCCAGGTGCTAGCAAGATCAACAGGGAGCAAGGTGTGGGTACTGTTCATTGGGAGCTGCAGGCTTGCTGTGTTGGCTGGTCCCTCTGGAAGGAATGCTGGTGGCTCCCCTACCCTCTCCTCCTCGTGGGAGAGACCCCCATGACCTGTGTTTGCATTTGCCTCTGTGCTTATATAGCCTCTGTATTTACACCTGACCATGCTAGGGCAAATAGGCTTCCCCTAGTTCTTAAGCAATGAGCCAGAGCTGTCCAGTCAACGGTGGTTTGGCAGCATTATGCTGCCTTTAGCCATTTGGGAACCCTATGAAATTGGTCATGGCCCCTTCCAGGATGTGCAGCCTACCAGAGTGCACAGGCGTGAGGCAGAAATAGCAGGGCCTCCTCTTGAGCACAGACCCCTCTCCTCCCGCCTTGTTCCTTTGCTGGGGCTGGCAAGCCTCATAGGCAGGGTGGCCCGACGAGCTAGGATGGCCAGCCAATGACAGGTAAGATCCTTCATGGGGGACGACCTAAGACAGGCGCTTTCTCGAGTAGGACATCCACCAGCTTATTAAACAGAAAAGGAGGAGATGTGGGGCGCACCGCCTGGCCCCGACTGTGCACGCCCTGGAGTTGTGTGACTGTTGCACCGCCTCCGGGGAGAGGGATCCTGGCTAACCCCGCCTGCCTTCGGGGTCCGGAACTGGAAGGCAGCTCTAGGCAGTAACCTGGGGTGGTCCTGCTGGTAGTGACATAGACTCAGGCCGCCCCTTAGGGAGGTCCCATGGCCTTCCACCCTTGACGGACAGCTCCGACCGCCAATCGTAGCCCCTGACTAGGTATGTTACACCCCTCCTCTTCCTGCTGCCATTGCCCATACTTAAGATGGGGTTCGCGCCAATAAACAGAGAGCGGTCTTGAACTCTGCCCAAGTCGACTGACCATCTAACTGTGGCATAAAGGTTGGGTTGGGCTGCGTGCGGGTGACTTGCTGCTTATTACCTATTCTGGGTTCACCCTCGGCGGGGAGGGGCGCGCATCCTTGCCTCTCCTGCTGGTCAGGAGAGCACCCGGGGTGCAGGGCCCCCTGCATCTGTCCATCCATCTGTCTGTGTCTGTCTCCCTGTCCATCTGTCTGTCCATCTCTTGTGCGTCTGTCTGTCTCCCTGTCTGTCTCTATGTTGTCCTGTCTGTCCGTCTGTCTGTGTGTCTGCGCCTCTCTCCGTCTGTGTGTCCGCCCGTCCCTCCTTTTCCGTCTCCCAATCCACATGTCCGTCCCTCTGTCCGCCCCTCCATTCCTCCGACTGGACTGTGTCTCTCTGTCTGGGAGACGCACCCAGCACCACCCAAGGAGGATTCAGCACCCAGCACCACCACCCAAGGAGGACTCAGCACTCAATACCACCACCCAGGAGGCCTCAGCACACAATACCACCACCCAGGAGGACTCAGCACCCAGCACCACCACCCAAGGAGGACTCAGGTCTGTCTGTCTGTCTGTCTGTCTGTGCATGGCACCCGCACCCCCGAGGCCCCAATGCCTGTCCTCACCGGGGTGCCGCCTTGGCTTCCCCATCCCCGAGAAAGGAGAATGAGATGCCCAGGAGCCAGGAAACCCCCCAGGAGAAGCGAGAAAGGGGAATCGGCATCCACTCCCCGTCCGGAGCCCAGAAACGTCGGGGCCCAGCCGCCCCAAGCTCCCCAGGACACCCACCCGGGGGTCCACACCTGACAGCCCAAACCCCCGGAACCAAGACGGGCACCCTGGCTGCCCCACACCCGACCCGATGTGCCAATGGCCTGCAGTGAGTGTGAAAGCCCCCGGGGCCACCAGGGAGGAGAGGGAGGGGGAAGGAGAGAGGGATGAGATCAAGCACCCATCCCCCACCCACCCAATTATCCACCCACCCACCCATCCATCCACCCACCCATCCACCCACCCACCCACCCATCCACCCACCCACCCATCCATCCACCCACCCACCCAACCATCCACCCTCCCATCTACCCACCCATCATTCATCCACCCACCCATCCACCCATCCACCCACCCATAGATCCACCCACCCATCCACCCCCCCACCGATCAATCCACCCACTCTTCCACCCATCCACCCAATCATCCACCCACCGACCCACCCACCCATCCCCATTGCTCTCTCCACAGTGCTCTCCAGGTCCAGGCCTCCTGCCCTGATCCTCCCCTGGTCTGCAGCCTCCATCTTCCTCGCCCTCCTCCTCCTCCTCCTCCTCCTCGTCCTCATGGCTGAAGCTCATCCGGGTAACTCACCTCCTTTCTGGGTCCTCCATCAGCCCAAGGGAGGATTCGAACTCATTACCCTTGTATGGGTGATCCTGACTTCTCACCTTTGTTCCTCGTGACCCCCCCAACCCAACCAGAGACTCCCACACCATCTTCTGGAAGCTTCCCCGCGCCCTCCTGACCCCTGAGACCCCCCCAACCTTGGGCCCTGCGACCCCTGACCCTGCACCTGACCTGGGCCTGACCTTCGACTCCAGGAGCCACAGGCTAAGCTTGCGCTGTGTGGCCACCATCACAGAGGCCCGGTGCATCGTTGTGAACCCGAACAAGGGGTCGGTCACACTGCTGGACAGTTGGGGCAATCGAGGCACGACGGAGACACCAGGCCCCCACCCTGAGAGGCCAATGGTGGGGGCTGTGGGGTAAACTGAGGCAGGGGTGGGCTGACCCACATTCCCTGGTGTTCCGGGGGCTAAGTTGAGGCATGGATGGACGAATGGATCTCCCAGGTGGTCCGGTTTATGTCAAGGCACCGACCCCCCCGCTCTCCAAGGTCCCCGTCGGACAATGTAGCTGCGAATTCTGGGATCTCCTGTGGTACCAGGGAGTCGAGTTCGAGGTTACACTCACTGTGGCCAGGAGGCCCCTGACCAAAGGCCTGGGGTTCACAAACCCGGGTGAGGTCCTGAGGTTCCGGGTAGGGGGGGGGGGATCGAGGGTCAGGGGTCACAGGTCATATGTTGAAGGTTCAGGGGTCATTGGGTTGAAAGTTCAGGAATCATGGGGTTGAACTGGTCAGGGGTCATGGGTTGACGGGTCAGGGGACATGGGGTTGAAGGGTCAGGGGTTTTGGGGTTGAAGGGTCAGAGGTCGTGGGGTTGAAGGGTCAGGGGTAAGTCTCCCCACAGGCCCTCCACCCTCCACCCCCCCCCGCCATGTCGTTTCCCCAGGCCTTGTGTGTTATGTCTTCGAGGCCCAGGCCCTGAACTGCTCATGGGCACTGGGGCCGCAGGAACCGCGGGGGACACAGTATTCCTTCAGGATCCGGACTCCAGGTGGGGCCACCCCTGCCGGTTTCAATGCCCCCTCCGCACCATTGTCGGTTTCTAATGTTCCCCGCTAATCCCGCCATTGTCAGTTTCTAACGCCTCTCTTTGGCATTGTCAGTTTGTAATGCCACCTCTGTTGGCCATTTTCGGTTTCTAATGTCTCCCCCTTCGGCCATTGTGAGTTTCTAATGCCCCACCACTCCCTAGGACCGGCCTGTACCATGAGTGCTGGCCGACATGTGCCAGTCCGGCCTCCAGGTGGGCTGCATCCTCCCCGATCTTGCTGGCCTCTGGGCCCAGACCTACGCCCTGGTCACCGGCTCGAGCCCCGCTGGCCCCGTCCACTTCCTGGTCGCCTGGCTCTATGCCCGTGAAATTGGTGAGGGTGGTTTCCAGTACCCCTGGACCACCCAGGGCAGTTTCAAGTATCCCAGAGACCACCAAGGGCAGTTTAAAGTGTCCCCAAGAACACCGAGGGCGGATTTGTGTCCTCGAGACCACCGAGAGTGGTTTCAAGTATCCCCACGAGCACTTTGGTGCATGGAGGGCAGTTTCAGGTATCCCCAAGACCACCTAGGGCGATTTCAAGGGTTCCCCATGACCCCCAAAAGCAGCTTCAAGTTTTCCCAGGACCATCCAGGGCGGTTTTAAGTGTCCCCGAGACCGCTGAGGGCGGTTTCAAGTGTCCACACGAGCACCTTGGTGGATGGAGGGCGGTTTCCACTGTCCCCATGAGCATCCAGGGCAGTTTTGAGTGTCCCCCAAGACCCACAAGGGCAGTTTCAAGTATCCCTGGCACCACCAAGGGCAGTTTCGAGCCCCCCCACCCCACCCGGTGTCCCTCCATTCATCTGTGGCAGTTTTCAGAACACTTTGACCCCCTGTGAAACGTGAGCATTGCCTGCGGCCCCCGGGACTGGCAGGTATGGTGGGAGCCACACAGGACCTGGAGGCAGTGGAGCAAGCACGACTTCCGGTACCAGCTGGCCCTGTGCATGGGAGTACTCAGTGCAACACCCGGGAGTACTCGGTCCAGCACTGGCGGGGAGTATTTAGTCCAGCAACGGTCAGGAGGGGGTGGGGTTCCGGATTGGTGTGGGATGGGAGTACTCAGTCCAGCACCGGGGAGGGATGGGAGTACTCAGTGCAGCACCCGGGAGTACTCAGTCCAGCACCAGGGAGTACTGGTTGTAGCACCCTGGACTACTCAGTCCAGTATTGGTTGGGAGAGGTGGGTTTCAGGATTAGTGTGAAATGGGAGTACTCAGCCCAGCACTGGGGAGTACTCCACACAGCACGTGGGAGTACTAAGCACATCAACCAGAAGTACACGGTCCAGCACCCTGCCCCGCAGTCAGTGCTGACTGAGGCCTGTGCTCTGTTCTTTTAGCATGGTGGCCAGCTGGTCTCCCAGGACTCCCCGGTGAGTGCTCCTGGAACTGCCCCGTGCCTCAGTTTACCCCTGCCCCATGGCGAGTCTCCCCCCACATTGAGGTCTTGGGAGGCTCAGACAACACCTACGCCCTGCCAGGCCTCGAACCCGGGCCTCACCGGGCCTGTGCATCCGGGCCAGGGAAGCCCGCACCCTGACCTAGGGCTCCTGGAGCAACACGGTGGAGTTTGGGGAGCAGAGGGCAGTTTCACTGTCCCCAGGGAGGTTTCAGGTGTCCCCAGGAGTAGAGATTCTGGGTGGGGGGTGGTTTCAAGTGTCCCCAGGACCATTTTGGGCCTGTGGGTGGATGGAGGGCGGTTTCAAGTGTTCCCGGGGGAAGGGGTCTGGGGCGATTCGTTTCAAGTGTCTCCAGGGTGGGGAGGGGTCTGTGGTGGGTGGTTTCAAGTGTACCCAGGGCGGTTTCAAGTGTCCCAAGGGTGTTTTCTAGTATCCCAATGGGGAGGGGCTCTTGGGGGGGTGGTTTCAAGTGTAACCAGGACCACCTTGGGCCTGTGGGTGGATGGAGGGCGGTTTCAAGTGTCCCCGGGTTGGAGTGGTTCTGTAGGGGGCGGTTTTAAGCGTAGCCAAGGCAACCCTGGGCCTGTGGGTGGATGGAGGGCGGTTTCAAGTGTCCCCAAGGGGAGGGGGTCTGGGTGAGGGTCAGTTTCAAGTGTCCCATGATGGGGGCAGTTCTTTAGGGGGTGGTTTCAAGTGTCTCCAAGGCAACCCTCGGCGTGTGCATCGATGGAGGGCGGTATCCAGTGTCCCCACGAAAACCTTGGGCCTGTGAGTGGATGTGGGGCAGTTTTGAGTGTCCCCACGGCGGTTTCAAGTGTCCCCGGGGGAATGGGGATCTGGGTGGGGGGGTGGTTTCAAGTGTCCCCAAGACCATTCTGGGCCTGTGGGTGGATAGGTGGCGATTTCAAGTGTCCTCAGAGGCCTCACATGGGGGGGAGCCTTTGCAGGTGGAGTCGTGTGGGGAGGGCTGGGGCAAGGAGCTGAGGGTCACGTGTCCCTCCCTCCCCACTTCATGTGACCCCTCCCCCTCCCATCCCTTCCTCCCTGAGTGTGTGCACACCCACACGGTCGGAGGTTTCAAGGGTCCCCGCCCGGCCAGCCATGCTGCACCTGCTGCTTCGGCAGCACTGGGGTCGCTGGGCCTGGGCTGGGGCTGTCAGAGGTGAGCAGGAATCTGAACCCGGGGCCCCCAGGGTGGGGGGGGGGAACGCAACGCATTGTGGGCCATGCGGGAGGCCGGGATTCCAGCCCACATCCACCCGTCCGTCCGTCTGCCCTGCAGGCTCCTGAGCGCCCGCGTTCCCTGTGTCAGTGACAAGTTGACTGGTGAAGATGGACAGACGGATGGACGGAGGGACAGAGGGACATGGGGGTCTGGGGGCTTGGGCGGTGACAGACAGACAGCGATGGGAATCGAGACACGGACAGACATGAAGACAGACGGACGGACAGACAGGGAGACAGGGAGATGGACGGACAGATGAACAGACAGACAGACAGACTGGGAGACAGATGGACAGACCTGGAGACAGACAAACAGGCATGGACAAGAGACAGGCAGACAGATGGACAAACAGACATGGAGACAGACAGACAGGGAGATGGACAGACAGACACACAGCAGACAGATGGACAGACAGACAGACAGGGACACAGATGAGCAGGACAGACAGACAGGTGGACAGGGAGACAGACAGACAGAACTGGAGACAGACAGATGACAAAAAGACACAGATGGACGGATGGACAGATGGACATCATGGAGACAGATAGACAAGAGAGGGAGACAGACAGACAGATGAGCACACAGTCAGACACACAGGGAGACAGACAGTCATGGACAGATGGACCTGGAGACAGACGGACAAACACACTGAGCAGATGGTCAGACAGACAGACGGAGAAACAGGGAGACAGACAGATGGACGGATGGATGGACAGATGGACAGATGTGCAGACGGGCAGACAGACCTGGAGACAGACGGACACATGGACAAATGGATGGACAGACAGACACAGAGGGAGACAGACGGACAGACAAAGAGATGGGCGGATGAACACACGGACAGCTGGACAGCCGTGCACCTCCCCCTGTCCTCCGCTGGGAGGAGCAGGAGGAGGAGGAGGAGGAGGAGGAGGAGGAGGAGGAGGAGGAGGAGGAGGAGGAGGAGGAGGAGGAGGAGCCATGGCCTGTGGTGGAGCTGAGCCTGCAGCCTGGGCCCTGATCATGGCGCCGCCTGGGTCACCCCAGCCTCCCCCCCTCATGCACACACGTACCCAGGGTTAGGGTACTGAGTCCTCCTGCGTGGGTGCTGGGTGCTCAGTCCTCCCCCGGCATCTCCACACAAGATGCTGGGTGCTCAGTCCCCCCTGGCATCTCCACACAAGGTGCTAGGTGCTCAGTCTTCCTTTGTTAGTGCTGGGTGCTCAGTCCTCCCCCGGTGTCTGTATACGAGGTGCTGGGTGCTCAGTCCTCCCGTGCCTCCACACAAAGTGCTGGGTGCTCAGTCTTCTCATGTGGGTGCTGGGCAGTTAGTCCTGTGTCCCACACGAGGGCCTGGGTGCTCAGTCCTCCTCCCATGAATCCACAGGAGGCGCTGGGCGCTCAGTTCTCCTCCCGTTCCTCCACACGAGGTGCTGGGTGCTCAGTCCTCATGTGTGTGTGCTAGGCGCTCAGTCCTCCTCCTGTGCCTCCGTGAGGGGTGCTGGGTGCTTGGAATATTAGTACATGTTTTTGGAATAATTAGTACATGTTTAGGCTAGACAAAGCCGAAGTCATAATAGCCCAATAGCTATGCCCTTATGGACACTTAAGATGATGCTAAGTGAAATGAGCTCCATGTTATGGAAACAAGTGGTATATCATTATTGTAATTATTTTCAACATGCGATATGAATCCGTACCCTTTTTATTTTCTCTCGTATTCCCTTCCTGTGGTTTTACCCCCACTATCACTGTATCTCATCTGAGCACCCTGGATACTGTATATACGTGTATTAGAGCTAGGGAAGAGAAAGTAAATATCAAAATCAATAGACAAAGGATAAAAATACAAACAACTCCAAACACAATACTCACAAAACCATTTGGTGTAAACCAACCATACAACTCGTGGGTGGAAGGGGAAGCAGGAGGGAAGAGGTAGGCATGTGGAGGGGAGGAGGAGTTAACATGTTGGACAAGAAATGTACTCACTGCATTATATATGAAATTGTAACCCCTCTGTACTTCACTTTGACAATAAAGGAGAAAAAAGACAATAAATATTTTTGAAAGATTCTGAAACACCTAACATTTTTTAGAGTTATGACATATAATGCTTAAGATTCTCATGTTAAAAACTAACATTTAGAATCAACACTCTCTTTCTCTGGCAATAGGAAAACTACCAACACATACACTGTTTATGAATAAAGGTAAACATTTCCCTCAAAGAACTGCTAATCACCATACATTTCCTTTCTTCCTTCCTGTTATTTACTTCAGCCATTCTCTGGCCATAATCTGAGTGAAACCAGCCAAAAGGTACAGACACTGAGGCAGGTAGGGCTGAGGAGGAGGAGGAGGAGGAGGAGGAGGAGGAGGAGGAGGAGGAGGAGGAGGAGGAGGAGGAGGAGGAGGAGGAGGAGGAGGAGGAGGCGGAGCCATGGCCCGTGGTGGAGCTGAGCCTGCAGCCTGGGCCCTTATCATGGCGCCGCCCGGGTCACCCCAGCCCCCCCCCCCCGCATGCACACACGTACCCAGGGTTAGGGTACTGAGTCCTCCTGCGTGGGTGCTGGGTGCTCAGTCCTCCCCCGGCATCTCCACACAAGATGCTGGATGCTCAGTCCCCCCTGGCGTCTCCACACAAGGTGCTGGGTGCTCAGTCTTCCTTTGTTAGTGCTGGGTGCTCAGTCCTCCCCCGGTGTCTGCATATGAGGTGCTGGGTGCTCAGTCCTCCCGTCCCTCCACACAAAGTGCTGGGTGCTCAGTCTTCTCATGTGGGTGCTGGGCAGTTAGTCCTGTGTCCCACACGAGGGCCTGCGTGCTCAGTCCTCCTCCCATGAATCCACAGGAGGCGCTGGGCGCTCAGTTCTCCTCCCGTTCCTCCACACGAGGTGCTGGGTGCTCAGTCCTCCTGTGTGTGTGCTAGGCGCTCAGTCCTCCTCCCGTGCCTCCGTGAGGGGTGCTGGGTGCTTGGTCACTCTCTGGGCCGCAGGGCCTGGCTCACTGTCTGTCGCTTCGCCTGCCACAGGGGAAGGGAGAGACGGACAGACGGGTGGACACAGAGACAGGGAGGGAGACACACAGACAGGAACAGGCACTAACACAGACAGACAGACAGATGGGGTGACACAGACTGAGACAAACAGATAGACAGACGGTTAGACCGGCTGTGGGACAGTCAGGCAGCTAGAGAGACACAGACAGATGGACAGGGAGATAGACAGACAGAGAGACAGACAGACAGACAAGGAGACAGTCGGATGGACGGACAGATGGAAAGACAGACAGGGAGACGGACAAATGGACAGACAGACATAGATGGACGGATGGACAGGGAGACTGACAGACGGACAGATGGACAGACAGATGGACGAAAAGACACAGATGGAAAGACAGAGACACAGACGGACGAACAGGGAGGACAGATGGACAAATAGGGAGACAGGGAGAGAGACAGATGGACAGACAGACGGACAGACAGACAGACAGACGGACACAGACGGACACACAAGCAGTGTGACAGACACAGAGACAGTCGGACGGCAGACAGACGGATGGACAGACAGACGGACAGATGGACGATCAGGGAGACAGATGGACAGACAGACATGCAGCGAGAGACAGATGGACAGACAGATGGGCAGACGGACAGACAGACAAGGAGACAGACGGATGGACGGACAGACAGGGACCAATGAACGTAGACAGATGGACGGACTCACAGAGCGACAGGCGCACAGGGTCCCAGGCCTGGGGACAGACAGACGGACAGACGGATGGGCAGGGAAACCGAGGCAGACAGACAGACGGGTGGACACAGGGACAACTGAGAGAGAGACGGACAGACGGACACACGGACAGGCAAGGGGCCTAGGGGAGGGCGGGGAGGAGGGGGACTGGGGCTCGAATCCCGGCCCGGCACCCAGCCACCCGGCACCCAGCTACTCAGCACCCAGCACCCATTACCCAGCCACCCAGGTTCTCAGCCCTCAGCACCCAGGTACTCAGCACCCCAACCCCCAGTACCCAGCCAGCACTCACCTACTCAGCACCCAGTACTGAGCACCCAGGTACTCAACCCTCAGTGCCCTCAGCACCCAGCGAACCAGTACCCAGCACCCAGCCACCCACTACCCAGCTACCCAGCAACCAGCCACCCACACAGCTACCCAGCTACCAAGTACCCAGCCACCCAGCACCTAACCCCCCAGCACCCAGTACCAACACCCAGCCAATCAGCATCCAGTCCCCAGCTACTCAGCACCCAGCCACCCAGCACCCAGTACCCAGCATCCCAGCGAGCCAGTACCCAGCTACCCAATACCCAGCACCCAGCCACCCAGCACCCAGCTACTCAGCACCCAGATGCCAGCCTTCAGCATGCAGCTACTCAGCACCTAGCCCCCATTACCCATCATGCAACTACTAAGCACCCAACCAGTACCCAGCACCCAGCGACTCAGTACCTAGCCACCCAGCACCCAGTCCCCAGCACCCAGCTATTCACCACCCAGGTACCCAGCACCAAGTACCCAGCAACCCAGCACTCAGCTACTCAGCACCCAGTATCCAGTTATTTGGACCTCAGCATCCAGCTAGTCAGCACCCAGCCACCCAGCTACTCAACCCAGTACCTAGGACCCAGCCGCCAACCACCCAGCACCCAGTACCTAGTACCTAGCCAATCAGCGTCCAGTACCCAGCTACTCAGCACCCAGCCACTCAGCTACCCAGCTACCCAGCACCTAATCCAGCACCTAGTACCCAGCCAACCAGTACCCAGCACCAGGACACAACCACTCAGCACCCATCACCCAGTACCCAGCACCCAGCCAACCAGCCCCCAGCACCCAGCTACTCAGCACCCAGACACCCAGCACCCAGTACCCAGCTACCCAGCACCCAGTACCCAGCTACTCAGCACCCAGCCACCCAGCTACCCAGCTATCCAGCACCTTATCCAGCACCTAGTACCCAGCCACCCAGCACCAGGACACAACCACTCAGCACCCATCACCCAGTTCCCAGCACCCAGCCAACCAGCCCCCAGCACCCAGCTACTCAGCACCCAGACACCCAGCACCCAGTACCCAGCTACCCAGCACCCAGTACCCAGCACCCAGAACCCAGCCACCTAGCTAGCCAGCACCCAGTACCCAGCTACTGAGCACCCAGTTCCCAGAACCCTGCTACTCAGACCCCAGGCACCTAGTACCTAGCACCCAGCACCCATCTAACCAGTACCCAGCACCCAACTACTCAGACCACACCATCCAGCTACTCAACACCCAGCTACCAAGCACCCAGTCACCCAGCACCCAACCACCCAGCACCCA
Source organism: Perognathus longimembris pacificus (assembly GCF_023159225.1). Classification (NCBI taxonomy): domain Eukaryota; kingdom Metazoa; phylum Chordata; class Mammalia; order Rodentia; family Heteromyidae; genus Perognathus; species Perognathus longimembris. Next base: position 21,439 of record NW_025959247.1, on the reverse strand, counting down.
GTACCTAGCACCCAGACACCCAGTAACCAGCCCCGAGCCACCCAGCACCCAGTACCCAGCACCCAGCTACCTAGTATTTAGCACTCAGCACCCAGAACCCCCAGCTTGCAAATTGCACACCCGTGTATCATTTTACCCTGTTTTGACTCCACTGCCTCTGTCCCGCCTGTCCGCTCTGCCCCACCCAGCCCCCCATCCATCGCCTGTCCTGCCCTGGCCTGAGCCTTCCAGTGCCCCAAGCAGAAACAACAGGAAACCGCCAGGGTGGGGCGGGGCTGGCCAAGGAAAGCAAAGATTTATCATTTCAACTTCACATCTGAGTAGTTCATTAAGAATGGGTAGCCATTTGACAGGCAGATACCAATGGGGAAGATTCCAGGAAGAAGAGACAGAGACAGGAACACAGGAAGAGAACAACTCTCTAGAAACCAGGAATTCCTGCTGCTGAATGCCATAAGCATTGTGAAAATTAAAAAGAAGCTGGGGTCAATTTGGGCTCCTTCCATAAGGCAGTGGAGAAGAGGTATTTAAGCATAAGACATACATTTTAGAAGTGTCCCAATGTACAGGGTGCTGGTGGCTCATGCCTGTCTGTCATCCTAGCTACTCAGAAGGCTGACCTTTGAGGATCATGGTTGAATGCCAGTGAAGACAAGAATGTCTGTTAAAGAGTCTCATCTCCAATTAACTACAAAAAAAACAAAAACAAAAACCTGGAAGAGGCACTGTGGCTCAAAGAGACAGAGGACTAGCCTTGAAAGGAAAGGAAGAAGGGCTGGGAATATGGCCTAGTGGTAGAGTGCTTGCCTTGTATACATGAAGCCATGGGTTCAATTCCTCACCACCACATATAGCAAAAAGCAAGAAGTGGAGCAATGGCTCAAGTGGTAGTGTACTAGCCTTGAGCAAAACAAAAACAAAAGCCTGGGACAGTGCTCAGGACCTGAGTCCAGGACTGGCAATGAAGGAAGGAAGGAAGGAAGGAAGGAAGGAAGGGAGAAAAGAAAGAGAGGAAGAAAGAAAGAGAGAAAGGAAGATAGTGAGTGAACTCAGGGTCAGCACCTGCGTTCATGCCCCACAAACAATAACAACAACAAAGAATCCACAAAATGCTAGTTTTCCAATAAAAGATTAAAAATTTGTTAGAAATATGTTGCTAACTTATTAAAAAAAGACCCTAACACTTCAATTTTTAAATTTAGCTCAAATGAGCAAAGCATCAGGCAGAACTTCATATGGTCCTATTTAAAAGGATCACATTGGCACTGAACTACATTGAGCTCCTACATCATCACCAGTATAGGGAAAATGAGTCTAACCTTACATTTCTTGTTTTTCAGAAAATGGAAAATGCTGAACTCTCATATAATTATTACTTCTAAATAGGCATAATTAGTTGGTTGAGAGCAATCATGATAGACCTAGTAGTTTTCAATGTTATCAAAAGTTCTAAAGGCCATCTTTGATCAGGAATCTTATTTTAGAATAATCCTCACAGCTACCATGTGCCAGCAAAAAACTCAGCCTTATAATTAGAAAGACAGCATCACCTCCACTTGGAGTAGCCAGCAGCCTCTCAATGTGTTTTCCTTTTTTTTAAAAAAAATATATATAATTACTTATTTATTGTCAAAGTGATATACAGAGGGGTCACAGATCCATACATTAAGCCATGTTTTCTTATACGCAAATTATGATTTCAATACATACCCGATCTAATATTCAGGATGTTTTAGGAATGAAATGAGATAATTAATGTAAGATCAATTACCAACAATTTTTAGAAAGCCGAGCTGTATGAAAGCTCACACCTCATTGTTGGATCCTCAGAATTCATAGCATCTAGGACCATGCAACTCATTGTGTTTTACATCACACTTCTTCATATACATATGGGACCATCCTATTATATTTCATTGTCCTTTCAAGGGTTCTACTCATTTATTTTTTTAAAGAAAATCTCAATACCAAAATGTGCACTCTAGTTCTCTAATTCTCTAAGAATAATGTAGTTTGCTGCATACAAACTACTGTCATTATGTATTTCTAAGCCATGTACATTGAACATAACAAAATGTGTTAAAATTAAAACACATGATTTAGCCAGGCACCTGGGGCTCATACCGGTAAACCTGGATACTCAGCAAGCTGAGATGCAGAGGGTCAGGGTTCAAAGCCAGCCCATTCAGTAAAGTCCAAAAGACTCCATCTCCAATTAACCAGTGAAATGCTGGGCTAGATGTGTAAGTGGCAGAATACCAGCTGAGTGGGCATACATGCCAGGATGAAGCCTTGAATTCAAACCTTGTTAGTACAGGTGGTGGGAGAGGAGAGGAGAGAAAAGGGGAGGACAGGGGAGAGGAGTGGAGGGGAGGAGAGGGGAAGGGAGGGGAGGACAGGAGAGGAGAGGAGAGGAGAGAGAGCACAATACATGGTTTAATAAGATTCTAATAGTTCAATACCTATTTTTGTAGCTTTAGACTGGTTTACAGAAGGAAAAGTTATTTCACAAGTGAATGAACGATTATGGAAAGCAAATTGCTGTCTTCCACATAATAAACACATAAACAATCTTCCAAGTAATGTTTTACATCTACATAACTGATTAACTAGAAAATATGCCAAAATACTTGAATTAGGAAAAGCAGTTCATCACTTAAAATATTGTAATTTATCTTTACAATCAGTTTGTAAAAACAACAACAACAAAAACAAAAAAGTAGCTGCTAAGTGCCAGTGGCTCTCACCTGTAATCCTAACTTCTCAGTAGCTTATGAGCTGAGACTCACAGCTCAAATCCATCCAGGCAGGAAAGTCTATGAGACTCATCTCCAAATAACTACCAAAAAAAGCTGGAAGTGGACCTGTGGTTCAAATGATAGTCTGCTAGCCTTCAGCACAAGAACAGCACCCAAGCCCTGAGTTCAAGCCTCAGGACTGGCATAATGAACAATCATAAATAGACCCAACATATTCGACTAGCAATGTGGCTTAGCGGCAGAGTGCTCACCTAGCATGCATGAAGCCCTGGGTTCCATTCCTCCCCACCACATAAACAGAAAAAGGTGTAAGTAGTGCTGTGTGTGTGTGTGTGTGTGTGTGAATAAAAGCAGCTCAGGGACAGTGCTCAAGCCCTGAGTTCAAGCCTCAGAACTGGCAAAATAAAAACAACATTAAATTAAGTATATAACCCTCCTGGTAATACTAATGAGAAATCATTAGTCCAAGGCCCAGGACTGGCCAAAAAAAAAAAAAAAAGAACCTAAATGCTTACATACAGTACTTAGAAATTTTCTAAGCACTATCTGCTGTGTATCTGTTTTCTAATACAGTACAGTAATATGGTAATACTATCATGACATTATAGCTGATTAATATACTCTATGAAGTTTTTAGTAAGTGCCACCACAGTAACAGCAGCTAACTGAGTATTACCACAAGTAATTGAGACCATGAGTGACAGGTGGTTGAACTTCTCTTTGTGTTTAAAAAACAAAATGAGTTTTCACACAAAAGGAGAAGGGACGGACTCACGGGAGGGGCCCAGAGAAGGTGATATCTACCAACTTTTTCGAAGTGACTATGTAAGGAATTAAAAACATAGTCCTCTACTTTGAGAATTGTACTCAAGTCAAAAGTCCCTTCTGGTGGCCACCCATCTTGAAAGTGAGCCACTAAGAAGAGCAGAGAGTCACCCACTTTCGTTTCTTGATCTCTACACTATTATTGTGAGTAACTTCCTTCCAGTGGGCTAAAGTCAAGTCCACGGGAGTGGAAGGGACGTTGCCCATGCCTATCAGTCTCCTCAGTTGTGCAGTCCACAAAATAACAAGAGGTAAAACAATTCCAATAAAACAGAAGAAACAATACACACAGGCCTGATATTTAAAAGACTTACAAAATGGAGATCTCCTAAGCTGATCCGCTGGTTCCTGTGAAGAAGCAAAAGTAGCAGACCCAAGATCAAGGTGGGCAGGTTGAGCCTCCGTTAGGAGGCCCTCCTGGTCAGTTCCTGCCAAAAAGCGAACTGACTTGCACGATACAAGAAAGGCGAGGTTGGACGATCACGATGGGCACCCCACCACCTTGGGACCAAGAGAAGCAAGAAGAGGCAAGGGATTCTGGCACACAGGCCTGCCCCGCTCTCTGCTTGCAGCTCCATGCTTCTTGGTGTAGACCTGAGCGGTAATGAATGCCTTCCCAGGTTGGGGCACTACTGGGGGCCTAATCCTGTGGTCCTGTTGCATTCCCATTTCTCCCTTGATTTCTTTCCCCCCAAAGTTTGTTGCTACCCAGGTCACCCAAGCTGCATGGTTGAGGGAACGGGATACTGGTGAGGACAGCAGCGGGAGGCACAAGTGCCAATGGACTGGCCAGTAAGCAGCGCTGGGCTCCTTAGCCACGCCCACCACAAGAATATCACCCTTGACTTGAGCAAGTAGGACAGTCCCCGGAAACCCTTTAGCACCTTCCAAGCCACTGTGTACTGGGTGCGCTCGCATGTGCATATGTGAGCCCGTGCTTGCTTACATGCGTGTGTGTTTGTTCCTGATGCTGTACATGGGTGTGCTTACTAAGCCAAAGTCTGTGTATGTGTAAATAGGTATGTGGATGTAGATCCAGGAGGACCCGGCACAGTGTGTTATGAGTGAGCATGTGGAGGTGGCGGGAAGGGAGAAAGAGAAAGAGAGAGAGAGAGTCATCTCGCCTATGAGGAATTCTTTGTTCATGTGCGGTTGTATGAGTGTGTCATGTATGAGGTTGGACATAGGGAGTTCCAATTGTGTGCATGTTTACTTGCTTATTTGAAGTTCCCAGACACCAATCATTTGGCAAAGTCTCCCCTTTTGTGCTGTCCTCTGCACAAAGGTCTCCGGACTTGAGGCCCGGGATACCTAGCTGCCTTTGCTCTTGGAGATCTGCATGACAGTGACAATGACGCCTATGAATACTGTTGCTGGGAGCTAGTGTGCCTTGGTCGAGGCAGGGAAGGGTCAGATATCACTTTCCCTAGTGTCTTAGCAGAGCTTCCTGCAGGAGCCTTAAACATATGGCTGTGAGCCACGGGCACCAGGATTGCCAGCTCCTGCCTCTAGCCAGTATAATCCTTGGCTGCTCAATAGCAGGAAGTAGCAGGCAGGGATCTGGGCCAGAGAGGCCAAGGCAAGCGGGAAGACAAGAGTTAAGCAGACACTAGCGCAGAAAGGAGATGCCCAGATTCGCTGACCTGCTAATCTTGTATCTCCCTTATGCTCTGAGCAAGAGAGATGAGGTTGATTGTGAGAGAGGTGGCGGATCCATACACCAGCCACTTCCAGGACTGGCAAGGGCAGAGGCGGTGGGGAGCTGTGTCACACGGGTTCAACCAGGATGTGGGAAGATGGAGCAGGAGGGGAGGTGGAAAGTGTATTTGCCTAGGACCCTGGCCCAAGCCGTTCCCAGCAGAATGGCCAGGGGAGGGATGTGCGGCTCTACACATCCTGTGCATCCCCGAAGGCCTGTGAGAACTAGTGAGAACTTACAGCAAACCCCCAAGGGGCCCTGTGTCCTTTTTGCTATGGCAACTCCAGTTGGAACACTGGCTCAAGTCAGCAGGAGGCGCCTAGTACCTGGCCATGTCACAGAGCTCCAAACCATATGGGCACTGCCCAGAGGCTTCCCAGCACCCCAGGTGCAAATGCACTGTTAGTGAGGCACCAGGAGGCCCTGCTGGCCTGTGAGCACCAACTGCCTACCTCTAAGCAGCCTCACTAGCCCTCCCTTAAGGCTGTTCCTGTTGGAATGCAAATGAAAGCACACATCAACAAAGTGGGCAAGGAATGGAGAAACAAAACATCCGGCCACCCCCTGGAGGCTTTTCTGCATAGTGGGTCGCATATGTGCAGTCCTTCCTGCTCAGAAAAACACAGGGCTGCTGCCTAGCAAGCCAGGCAAGGTCTTCAGGTGGTCTTGGCCAAGGGGGCAGAGGCCATTTCCTGACCAATCGGATGTCAGTCATAAAACCAGAAGGCAGGAAAGGAGTGCCGCTTCCCTCCTACCTTTGTCACAAACCTCCTGTGCACAGAAAAGGAGCAGAGGGGCTTGGGCACAGAGCAGGCAGACAACAGATTAGATAAATGGGGATTGGTGTTCACCAGAGGACTGAGAGATCCCAGGTGTGCAGAGGGTGAGAGCAGAGGGAGATTTGGAGAAGATAAGAAGGGCTAGGCCAGGGTGAGGCAGTTGTAATTTCCCCAGAAGAAGTGAAGAGGTACATGGGGAGGTGTGCAGCCTGTGAACCTCAAGAGGAGGAGGGGGAAATTGGGAAGCAGAGGCAGAGGCAAAGAGGCAGTGATGCAGAGGCATGTGTGAGTTGAAAGCAGTCCAGAGCAGCAAGGCAGGGACAGGAGGGCTAGGAGAGAGAACTCAGAGGGAGTTATCAGCAAAGGAGGTGTGTGTGCAGGGGACAAGCCTCAGGAACTCAGCTGCGGATGGCAGGTGGTGGCTAGGAAGGCCAGGTTGGGCGCCCCACCACCCTGGGACCAAGTAGAAGAGAGAAGAGGCAAGGGATTCTGGGGCACAGGCCTGCCCCATTCTCTGCGCGCAGCGCTGGGCTTTAGGGTGTAGACCTGAGGGGTAACGAATGCCATCCTTGGTTGGGGCACTACTGGGGCGTAATCATGTTGTCCTGTTACATTGACATTTCTGCCTTGATTGCTTTCCCGAAGAGTTTGTTGCTACCCAGGTCTCCGAAGCTGCATGGTTCAGGGAATGGGAGACTGGTGAGGAAAGCAGGGGGAGGCCCAAGTGCCAATGGACTGTCCAGTAAGCAGCGCTGGGCTCCTTAGCCACGCCCACCACGAGAACAACACCCTGGACTTGAGCAAGTAGGACACAGTCCTCGAAAACCCCTTAGCACCTTCCAAGCCACTGTGTACTGGGTGCGCTCACGTGTGCGTGTGTGTGCCCCTGCTTGCCTACATGCGTGTGTTCCTGATGCTGTACAAGAGTGTGCTTCCTAAGCCTAAGTCTGCATATGTGCAAATAGGTATGTGGATGTAGATCCAGGAGGACCCGGCACAGTGTGTTATAGTGAGCATGTGGGGGTGGCGGGGAGGAAGAGAGAGAGAGAGAGAAAGTTGGCTCGCCTGTGAGGAATTTTTTTTTCATGTGCGGTTGCAGGAGTGTGTCAGGTATGAGGTTGGACAGAGGGAGTTCAAAGTGTTTACACGTTGCTTGTTTTTTGAAGTTCCCGGAAACCAATTATTTGGCGAAGGCTCCCCTCTTGTGCTGTCTGCTACACAAAGGTCTCCGTACTTGATGCCAAGCTGCCTCTGCTCTTGGAGATCTGCATGACAGTGATGATGCTGCCTATGAATATCATTGCTGGGTGCTAGTGTGCCTTGGTCACGGCAGGGAAGGGTCAGATATCCCTTTCCCTGGTGTCTTAGCAGAGCTTCCTGAAGGAGCCTAAAACATATGGCTGTGAGCCAGGGGCACCAGGATTGCCAGCTCCTGCCAATAGCCAGTATAATCCTTGGCTGCCCAATAGCAGGAAGTAGCAGGCAGTGATCTGGGCGAGAGAGGCCAAGGCAAGAGGGCAGACAAGAGGTAAGTGGAAACCTGCCCAGCGAGGAAATGCCCGGATCCGCTGACCTGTTTTTCTTGTATCTCCCTTGTGCTGGCAGGAAGACAGATGACGTGGAGGGCGAGAGAGGTGGCAGATCCAGACACTGGCCGCTTCCAAGTCTGGCAAGGGCTGAGGCAGTGGGCAAGCTGTCCCACACGGGTTCAGCCAGGATGTGGGAGGATGGAGCAGGAGGGGAGGTGGAAATTGTATTTACCTAGAAACATGGCCCAAGCCAGCCCCAGCAGAATGGCCATGGGAGGGATTTGCGGCTCCAGAGGTCCTGTGAACATCAACTATGACACTGTAACACAAGGGCTGGAGGAAGACTGACAGGATGACTTGCATTGTGCAGGTGTTTCTACCAGAAGAAAGAAGGCATTGTAGCAGGCAGGGTCAAGGCTAAGGCTACAGAATGAAAGTCATGTTTTCTGGCCCATGGGGAACTGAAGTATGCAAACGCTGGGCTGACAGCTACCATTTTATAACAGATGATCTGCTAATTGCATTTTATTAAATACTAAAAAAAGTTGGATGAGTAAAAGCATAAATAATACTCGAAATGAGTACTAACTATGATAAGGGCATCCAAAGTCACAGGAAAACTTTCTTTAAGCACAAAAATGGATTCCACGACAGCATTTATTTCAAAATTTCTGTCTTCTCAGAATTAATGTTTTAAACAATGATTCGTATAACTATCAATATTCCAATGGTCTTCAAGTTAATGCATACAAACATCAAATTTTGTAAGGTTTACAAAGATATGAAATCCAAATTATAAGGTGATATAACTGTGGTAGATATGGAGAACTGCAATTTCTAGCAATAAGCAAATAAAGTAAAGGTAAACTCTGGAGACTAAGTTGTTTTTATTTACATAAGGAGTTTTTGACTAGTAAATACCCAATCAATGTAAGAAGAAAAGGTATTCTCATCAGTGATAGTTGAATACTATCCTATCTCAAAACATTCTGGCTTTCTCTGAAATGGTTTTGAGAGGAGTCACTGTTTTGATTTTCCTTCTAAGTGTATAATGATTTAGCTCTAATGATACAAATGACTTAAATTAACATAATTCTGAGTGCATACTTGACTAACAAATCTTGAGATTTTAGATATATTTTAGGATTAAAGTGATTCCCAATTCAATGTTTCTATCGGACTGAAACTACCGTGCTATCTCCTCATTTCTTCTGAGTAGACACTATTAAACTTCTCCATGAGTTTACATATTTTTTACAAACTTATTAAATCATCAGGGACTCTGTCTTATGGTGTAGGAAGGACAGAAACACAAAACCAAAATGAAGCCAAACCTTCAAGAAGTTGACACAAAAAGTACACAAAAGTCAGCCCTGGAAATAAGGGCAGAATAAGGGAAATAAGGGCTATCATTAGAAAGTAACCTAAAGGTTCAGGGGAAGAAGAAATTAATTTTGGACAGGAAGACCAGTATCTGAACTGGCCTCCAAGAGGCCTGAAGTTAGAAGGCTGTTTGCGTGTTCCATACTAGCGGGAACAAATCACAGAGGGGAAAAAAAGAAAAGAACAGAGGGAAATCTGGGAATATGGAAAGGAGCTCCATTGTGAAAGGCTTTTAGTATCAGACCAGGAAGGACTAAAGGAAAAGCAGTCAATTCAGGTTTTTAAGAAGAAAAAAATGCAATCAAAAACAGCTCAAAAGTAAGAGTTCTCCTCACTGTTCCTCAATAATCAGCTCTTGTCTGTTGAAAACAAAAAGTAGTGTGCCTATGGTCCATACCTGTAATGAACCTACTCAGAATGCTGAGATATGCAGATCACAATTTGAAGCCAGCCTGGGCAGAAAAGCCCATGAGACTCACGTCTAATTAATCATCAGAAAGCAAAAGGGGAGCTGGGGCTCCAATGGCACAGCGCTGGACTTGAACAAAAATGCTCAGCTATAGTGCCCAGGCCCTAGTTCAAACCTCAAGAGCACACACACACACACACTCACACACACACACACACACACACACACACACACACACACACACACACACCAGCTCAGAGATTACTAGACATAATAGCCTAAAAGTTGTCATTTGAGCCTAAATAAAGCTATATACAATGCTGATTGGGAATAACTACAAGGCCTTTAGAAGTAACAAATGCCATTTGTAAGGAAATGGAAGGACTTGGAAAAAATTATACTAAATGAAGTGAGACAGACCCAAAGAAACATGAACACTATGGTCTCCCTTATTGGGAATAATTAGTACAGGTTTAGGCAAGTTATAGCAGAGCATCACAAGGCCCAATTGCTATACCCTTATGAACACATAAGATGATGCTAAGTGAAATGAACTCCATGTTATGGAGACAATTGTTATATCACAGTTGTAACTACTTTCAATGACCCATGTGTATCTGTAGCTTCTACTATTGATGATGTTCTTGTATCACCTTCCTGTGGTTGTACGTACACTATCTCTGTAATTTATCTGAGTATATTGGAAACCGTGTATACTGGTATTGGAACTAGGAAATTGAAAGGGAATACCAAAATTGAGAGACACAGGGTAAAAAAAGTCAAACAAATACAAAAGCAATACGTGCAAAAATGTTTGGTGTAAGTGAACTGAACAACTCAGGGGGGGAAAGGGTAAGGGGGAGAGTGGAGTGGGGTTTGAGGAACAAGGTAACAAACAGTACAACAAATGTATCCAATGCCTAATGTATGAAACTGTAACCTCTGTACATCAGTTTAATAATAAAAATTTGAAAAAAAAGAAAAAAAGAAAGGAATTACGTCACAAGGATAGTAAAAAAATATAAGTAACAAATGTAAGACTTATAGAAAAGCATGAACTGGATGACAGCAAGACAGAAAATAAAACAGTAGGCGGCTATCAGGAGGAATAGAATGAGCCAATAGATTCAGTCTTGGAGGTACGATGTAGAAGGTGACACTAACCCATTTTATTTGGGATGACCACCCTGTAACTACAACTCAAAACCCCAGAGGTGAAAGTCAACACAGAAGTTTCTTCCAAACAGAGGACAACGTCAATATCAAGACATTAAAAAAAGAGAGAGAAAGAGAGAGAGAGAGATCCAGTAAAATTCATGGGGGCTGTTCTTGCCAGCCCAAGGAAGAAAGGATTCTGAGGGGAAGAGACCAGCGAAAAAGAAGACAATCAAGAAAAATGTCATAAAAGAGAATGTAAGTTTGAGCAAGGAAGAACACTCAGAGAGACAAATGCTAGAGAGAGGGGAAACACCTGAGAAAGCACTTACGGTCTTCCTGTCAAAATCATCTTCCCCTTTCACACATCCTACAGAATTGTTAAAATGATGACTGGTCTAGTCCTTGGCTAAGGTAGTTTGAAGTTTTTTAACCTATACCAACCTTGGTCTATTGATGACATGGGTCATGAATATCTGGGTCCTACGTGAAGGTTAAAATCTCATTGCTACCCAGGCTGTAAGCATGTAATCTATAATGGCACTGGACTCGGCTCTCCACTCCACTTCCCTCCATGGATACAGCACTTCAGAACTATTTGACACAAATTACCTATCTTCAGAACTGGCTTGAAACTAAGCTTCCATCCATCTCTACCCGTTTAATACAATCAAGCCAAACCACTGCACGAATTGCCTCCCAGCAGCCCCTCCTCTCCTTTCATTCCCTGCACGGGATCATCTGTTGGTCAGACATCAATCCTACTCTCTGGTGAACAGCTGACTCTGTTAGGCGTCGGTAGAAGGACCACCCAGCAGCTGCACCATGTTTTAGAGACAAAGCATGGTGGCCAATGTTTATGAGAATTGGAATACGGGGAAGCAAAGCAGTTAAAGCCCTTGGTAAGTGAAGAAACATTGTGCAAGTTAGCTCTTGGGAAAATGTTCTCCAGTGACTTCTCTGACATCATTCACAAGGCAGACAAGCAGGCAGTAACAGTCAACTTGCAGATTATGCACTTAATCCTCATACATTTATTTTTATTTTTTTATTTTTTTTTTGGCCAGTCCTGGGCCTTGGACTCAGGGCCTGAGCACTGTCCCTGGCTTCTTCCCGCTCAAGGCTAGCACTCTGCCACTTGAGCCACAGCACCGCATCTGGCCATTTTCTGCATATGTGGTGCTGGGGAATCGAACCTAGGGCCTTGTGTATCCGAGGCAGGCACTCATGCCACTAGGCTATAGCCCCAGCCCCCCTCATGCATTTATTGACACTCTACTTGGTGCGAGACATTGTGTAAAGACTAGATCATTTACCCACTTTAATTCATAGGCATGACTGAAACCTTCAAAGACTCTCTTGTTCAAATCTAGTTTGGCTTTAAGATCAGAGATCAAATGCCAGCACCTCCAGACAGATATCCATGAACCTTTCTCAGGCAACAGTAACAACTCTTTTCTCCCAAGTCTCATAGAATGCTCTTCATGGACTTCTTTTATGAAACACAATGATCCTCATACATTGTAATTCTTTACATGTGCTCTCTCCTAATAAACTTTCTCTCTATATATGCACATATACATATGTGTCTATATATATGTGTGTATACATATGTGTATATATATATGTATATATACATACGTATATATGCATATATATAACTGAAATCCAAGATTCATGTCGTGATAATACCCCATTATCTTCCCACATCCCAAAGCATAATGCATCTCCTTTGATAATGAGTGCGTTCATGAGCTAGACTTTGTCCACCAAAGGCTCGATACATATTAGAGGTTTGATTATATAAAGGCAATAATCTTATTCTCTGCAATTAAAAGTCAATCTTAACATCTAAAAATAGGGAAAATAAAACTGTAAATAAGTGCAACATAGCAAATTATCCTAATTCCAATGCTAACACTTTATGTGGTACAATTTGATCAAGATGAGATTCAACTTCACCTTTCATCTTTCTATCTAATAGAGTTTTCTAAAAAGAAACAAATACATTAAATTACAAAAATTTATAACTTAAGTGTTTCAAGTGAACTGTTTTGAAATACTTTAGTATATGAATTATTCTTAAATCTTACGGGTTCATTAAAATGGCTCCAATGAGTATCCGATTCTCATCTATCAACAAAGTTATTTGTGAGCAAGGAAACTGGGTTACTGTGTGTTTTTGATAGTTTGGAATAGCTAAAATTCACATACCTTTCTAATTTACCATCATTTGGTTCAAATGGTCTAATTTACCAAAAGAAAATCTTGATTCTTTTTGAGAAAATACTGAGGCTACATGGGCTAAATAAATAGGAAAAAGGACCCTAAGCCTTTTTGATTTCAGGAGATGAGTATCTAGTAAGAAGTGTAATGGGTTAGTGTTTAGAATTCTAGGTCCATGCTTAGATGAATGAGCTCTTTGTTGTCAGTAAGTAGTTGGCTTTGTCATTTTTTTTTTTGGTGCCAGTTTTGGGACTTGAACCCAGGATTCTGGGTGCTGCCCCTGAGCTTTTATGCTCAAGGCTACTATTCTACCATTTGAGCCAGAGCTCAGCTTCTGGCTTCTTAGTGGTTAATTGCAGATAAGGGTCTCACAGACTTTCCTGCCCACACTGACTTTGATCCACAATACTCAGATCTTAGCCTCCAGAGCAGCTAAGAATATGGGCACCTAGGTGTCTAGTACCCGGTTACTGGTTCTCTTGCCTTTAAACTAGATATGAGAACTTTAAAAGCTTGAAAATTGAAATTAAGTCAGAAGTAAGGAAATGGAAAAACCTCCCATGCTCCTGGATTGGGAGGATTAATATAATCAAAATGGCAATATTGCCAAAGGCTATCTACAAATTCAATGCAATACCCATTAATATCCCACCACCATTTTTTAATGAAATAGAGGAAGCAATCCAGAAATTCAAATGGAACAATAAAAGACCTAGAATAGCAAAAACAATCCTAGGCAGAAAGAACAGTGCTGGAGGAATAACAATACCCAACTTCAAGCTGTATTATAAAGCTATAGTAATAAAAACAGCTTGGTATGGGCACCAGAACAGGCCTGAAGACCAATGGAACAGAATTGAAGACCCAGAAATGAACCCACAGAACTATGCCTACTTAATCTTTGATAAAGGAGCTAAAACAATAGTATGGAAGAAAGATATCCTCTTTAACAAGTGGTGCTGGCAAAACTGGCTCAACACATGCAACAAACTGAAACTAGATCCTTATATGTCACCCGGCACCCAAATCAATTCCAAATGGATTAAAGACTTCCAAATCATAACAGACACCCTGAAAACACTAAAGGAAGGAGTAGGAGAAATACTTGGGCTCCTTGGCACGGGACGGAACTTCCGTTAACAAAGACCCAGAAACGCTACAAATCAAAGAAAGGTTGGACAAATGGGACTGCATCAAACTGCAGAGCTTCTGCACGGCAAGTGACATAGCTCGCAAGATAAACAGAAAGCCCACAGACTGGGAGAAGATCTTTACTGGACATTCAACAGACAAAGGCCTCATATCTAAAATATATGCAGAACTAAACAATTACCTTCTTTCCAAACAAAACCGCAAAGAACCAATAGCCCCTCATCAAGTGGGCTAAAGACTTACAAAGAGACTTCTCTGATGAGGAAATGAGAATGGCCAAGAGACATATGAAAAAATGCCCTACATCACTGGCCATGAAAGAAATGCATATCAAAACAACACTGAGATTCCATCTCACCCAGTAAGAATGTCCCATATAAAGAAAACTAACAATAACAATTGCTGGAGGGGATGTGGCCAAAAGGGAACCCTAATCCATTGTTGGTGGGAATGTAAACTGGTTCAGACACTCTGGCAAGCAGTATGGAGATTCCTCAGAAGGCTAAATATAGAACTCCCCTATGACCCAGCAGCCCCACTTTTGGGTATCTATCCAAAAGACCACAAACAAAATCACAGTAATGCCACCAGCACAATAATGTTCATCGCAGCACAATTTGTCATAGCACGAATCTGGAGCCAAGCCAGATGCCCCTCAGTAGACGAATGAATCAGGAAAATATGGTACATATATACAATGGAATTTTATATTTCTATCTGAAAGAATGCCATTGTCCCATTTGTAAGGAAATGGAAGGTCTTGGAAAAAATTATACTAAGTGAAGTGAGCCAGACCCAAAGAAACATGGACTCTATGGTCTCCCTTATTGGGAATAATTAGTACAGGTTTAGTCCTGTCATAGCAGAGCATCACAAGGCTCAATAGCTATACCCTTATGAACACATAGATGATGCTAAGTGAAATGAACTCCATGTTATGGAAACAATTGTTATATCACAGTTGTAACTACTTTCAATATCCCATATGTATCTGTAGATTCTATTATTGATGATGTTCTTGTATCACCTTCCTGTGGTTGTACCTACACTATCTCTGTAATCTTATCTGAGTATATTGGAAACCGTGTATACTGGTATTGGAACTAGGAAATTGAAAGGGAATACCAAAATTGAAAGACGCAGGGTAAAAAAAGACAAACAAATACAAAAGTAATACTTGCCAAAATGTTTGGTGTAAGTGAACTGAACACCTCAGGGGGCGAAAGGGAAAGGGGGAGGCGGGAGGGGGGAATGAGGGACGAGGTAACAAACAGTACAACAAATGTATCCAATGCCTAATGTATGAAACTGTAACCTCTCTGTACATCAGTTTGATAATAAAAATTGAAAAAAAAAATAAAATTAGATATCTCTCAAAAGGTTTTTAATGAGATGCCATCAGTATGACACAGTCAGAATAAGGTTGAATTAAGTATCTCAGTACCTGTGGCCAACTTAAATTGACACATAAACCAATTAACTACCACAAATCTGCTCATATTTATCAATATACATCATCTTACATTATACCCAATCTCTCAATACTGACAGTAACAAGCATCCTTGTATCATAATTCATACATATATAACCAGACAAACTAGCCTTTCTCCAGAAGGAACACACCAGTACATGGGCAATGTTTATACTTCACAAGATCCAATCATTTAAGTGCAATAATAGGATGTACCAGGCAAGGCACTGGTGGCTCCCACTTGTAATCCTAACTATTCAGGAGGCTGAGATCTGAAGATCAAAGTTTAAAGTCAGCCCAGGAAGAAAAATCCATTGAGATGCTCATCTCCAATTAATCACTGGAAATCCACAAGTGGAGCTCAAAGTGGTAGAGTGCTAGTCTTAAGGAGAAAAGCTCAGGGGCAGGCTCTCAGGCTGAGTTCAAGCCACATGACCAACCGAATTAAAAAAAAAAAAAGCAAGTGATGTCAAATTAACAACACTTAACACTACGATACCTCTTAGGTTACATAACAAGCAACTTAAGGAGAACACTGGGCTTAGTATATTTACATATGTGCACATAAAACTCCTAAATGCACAAATACAATCATAAGTAAATAAAGAAGACATAGTCCTGACAATTATTTTACAGTTGCCCATGTGGTCACCTGTGGTTACTTATAATTACTTTCTCTCTCTACTTATTCTGTTTTCCCTTTGTCTCACCAAGCTACTTATGGTTTTATACTGGGCCAGGTAATACAAACCTTCATTCTTAAAGGGTCTGTACAACTGATAGTCCATTAGATATGGTAACTGTAATAGTTTTCCATCGGGGTGGGAATGTGACTTAGTGGTAGAGTGCTTGCCTAGCATGCATGAAACCCTGGGTTCGATTCCTCAGCACCACATATATAGAAAAAGCCAGAAGTGTCTCTGTGGCTCAAGTGGCAGAGTGCTAGCCTTGAGCAAAAAGAAGCCAGGGACAGTGCTCAGGCCCTGAGTCCAAGCCCTAGGACGGGCAAAAAAAAAAAAAAAAGTTTTCTATCGACCCTAATCACAGAACACGTTAATACCAAAAGGCACCTTCGGGGATCTTCTAGGACCCAGACACTAGGAAGTAGCTATCCGATACCCCCTGATTGCAAACAGATCCATCACCCCAGCCAGCACAGTAGCTTCCTTCTTTGCTTGTCCATTCAGAGGCATGAGAAAGCCACAGCGTCCAGGGAGCAGAATTCACTTCCAGTTCAATGGAACCATTGTGTCTCCCGATTGAAACATTCCTTCCTTTAGGACAAAGGCCTCTAGGTCAGCACAAAGTAAGATCATAGGAACAGGAAACAAAAATTTTGTTAATGGGTCACTAAGAGTAATCGTGGGTGGTGTCACTACCATGTTCACCATATGATTCTTCAATCCATTGATTCTAATTTCAGAGAAAAATCCCACCTATTCAATTCACAGTATCACAGTCTCCTGGGGAAGCTTGGTAGGCTTGATGGGAGTTATGGCATCATGACAAAGTCTTCCCCCACACTGTCCTGCCAGCAGCTGCAGGATGTCATAGCAAACCAGTGAATTCTACCACCATGAGCATTATGTCTATCCTTTGCTGGAAGGTGAGTCCCTTGACCAGAAGCAATGCTATTTGAATATGATGGCAGATCAAACATTCTATAAGTCCATGGATGGTAATTTATCACAATCATTGCATGCAAGGAAGGTGTATATATAGGAAATGAGAATTCCAGTAAGAACAAATACTGCTCTATGACAAAAGTGATCCGAAGAAATACATCCACCATCATTAGCTTCAATCACTCTGGAAAACAGTACCCTATCAGCCACCACTACTCATCTCTTTGGTCAGCTGACTGGGCAATCAGCAATGGCCATAGCTGGGTCAGCATGGCGAGTCAGTCATGCTTTCGAAGCCATGCATATTCCCCACCCAGTGGTTCATGGCCATTTTGCACATGGCTCCATTGTGTAAGAACAGGAGTGGCATGGGAAAAAGGATGATTTCTAGCCACAAAAAGGAGCAATCTTTTCACTTAATTACAAACATCATCCTCCACTCAGGTTATCTTTTGGTATTGTGCCCACTCAGCAAGTTCTACCACCTACCTCATCCCCAATTTCCTTGTGACCAATTTTCCAGTCATGCCTCTTCTAAGTCCCTAACCAGCTAGCCAAACAATTCACACAAGAGCTCATACATCCATAAAGTCACTCAACTGGCCCCTTCTCCCTGTAAGCCAACCAACAGAGACACTGCTCAATGTTCTGCCCACCTAGAGAATTTCCCTTTCCCAGCGTCCTTTCAAGGTCATCCTAGTACAGAGTCAAAGTGCTACAACTATCTACTCTTACATGGTGCCTGAATATCACACAGAAGGTTCTGTAAAGCAGGCCCCAGTTTCTTCTTCTGTCAGCTGATCACAGGAAACTTACTCTAAAGCCACAGGTATGGAATGAGAAGAATAAGAGTGCGACAGGACTTCAGACCATAGGCATTTGGGCTATTTCTTATAACTTACTTGTTCCTCTCTTTACTACTGGGAAGCATGTATATTCTCATCTGAATATTTGAGAGGTATTGAATTTTTGAAATCTATTTTGAGATTCTATCGTTTTAGATTTTCAGAGGAATAGGAGTAGAAAGAATCATCAAGAATAAAGATTAACAGAGTTGTAATCTCACATCCTATTATTATTTTTCCAATTTCACCAAAACCTCATTTTTTCAGACTAGTGTTCAATTGAAATCCTCTTAATGCTCATGAGGCTTTTGTGGCAACATGGCAAAACGTCTAAGAATTACAAAGACCTAAGTTTGATATTTGCCAATACCATTGCTGAAGTCTTGGCAATTAAATCTCTAGGCCTCCTGTAAATTTGGGTCTTACGCATAAACTTTTAATCTACCTTCTGAGAGTACAGGGTAGATGTTGAGTGTTCTCACCACAAAAATGATAATAATCTGCGATATATATGTTAGCTAGATTTAACCACTCTATGTGTAAAATATGTTGTACTTGATAAGTATGTATCATTTTACCTGTAGATTTTTATAAATATGTTGATTAAAAATGGAGGGAATACTACCTATGAGATACTGAATGGGCTCTAAGAAAATGAGTTCAATCAGGGAAAAGCCTTTTACAGGTAATGTTTATATTTGAACAAGAGCTTAGGATTTTTGTTTTTTTTTTCTTTAGAAATTTTATTTAAATATACGGAAAATAGTTATGGATGGCAAAAGGTGCTATTTATCCTGTATTTTTTATTTTTGTAATTTTGTATTCTTTTATTATTTAAAAGGTGATGTACAGAGAGATTACAAGAACATGTCAGGTAATGAGTACATTTCTTTTTAGACAATGTCACCCCTTCCGCAAGATCTCTCCCTGTGTTTTCTTCCATTCCCCCCACACAAGTTATATAGTTAATTTTCAACATAGTGTCTAGTGAGTATGTCTCTGTTTCTTTCATGGTTTTGAGCATCACAGTTATTGATAGCATGTCTGAACCTGCTTCCTGGCTCTCCCCATTGCACTCCTTGATCCCAATCATTCTACAACACCACAGTAATCAAGGGGATCTTTCTAAAACATGGCACATCACTTTTCTAGCTAAAACTTTCCAATGTGTTCTTAGAATATTTGAAATTAAGTCTAAACTTTCTATTATGGTTAATAAAACTACACACAACTTCTTTTATGACTCTATATCAGTTTTCTTTTAGGCTAGATAAAGTGTGAAGTACCCTGCACACACACACATACACACACACACACACACACACACACACACACACAACTCCTTTAGTTCTTACAAGAAAGTTTGAGAAGGTTGGCTGAAAGAGAGAAAAAAGCTGAGGAATTAAAATTAACAAACCTTCCCTAGAGCACCTAATTAGTAAGGCTTGCAACTGCTTCACACCCAGTTTTCAACAATATCTAGCACTTACTACATATCTTCTGCTAGACACTGAATGAATGTCTTTATATAAAGGTAACCACTTAATAGGACATATGCCACATGATGATATTATTATTCTCAAATGGAGAAAAAAGCTTGGACTCAAAGAAGTTAAGTAACTGGATTAAGTCACAGAAGTAGGAAATGGCAAGGCTGGAGTTTAAATAAACCCAGGACAGTCCCACTTCATACTGCTAACCCTAAGCATTTCCTCCTCCACATCCTCCTGCTCTTCCTCTTCCTATTATGCCAGTCCTGGAGCTCAAGCTCATAGCCTGGGAACTGTCCCTGGGCTTATTTTGAAGAGCTTAGGTTTTTTAATACATTTTTAGCAAGTTTACTTAGGCTCATCTACCTCCCATTGCAAAATGAAAAAGTTCATATTATTCTGTATGAGTCAGTACTTTGCTGAGATAAATTTTTTCAATACCATCTGTTTCATCAAATAAAATTCCTACTCTACATTAAAGATGAGCTATTGTATCATTCATAACATCTGTACAAATACAATTTCGAGATATGTAAGGGGGTTGGAAATTTTTATCTTTCATATATTATGTTCCTACAGCTTGTTTTATGCTGTATTTTGGAGTCCAACTGGAAGATAAATCTTTGCCCCTCTGTCTGAAGTAGTTTCACGTACAACCCGTTTATGATTATAACTTCTGTTGTAGTTCCTATCTCTTATATTTTTAGAGTTTTAACTCATTCCATGTTTGAAACCAAAAGACAATCGCTGTGCTATTTGTCTATGAAAGGTGATTGTGCACAGTTTAACATTTGGCAAGCAAACGAGAACCATGACTATTTCTGTTAACATAGGAGGAATCCCCATCCAGGGGGAAGTGACTTCAACTGAAAGGAAATATTTGGATAGGAGGAAGAGGGAAGAAAAGAAAAAGAGCAAATAAAACTTGTCAAGGGACCACTGTGTTGGGAGCCTTTTCTCTAGACTCGGTGCATTGCAAAACTCCATTATGGAGGTATCATTCACATTCACACACGAGCAAAACAGTATCAAAGACTATTATTCCACACCACAGCTAATATGGTGAAGAGGGGAATGGATCCCAGCTGTCTCCTCCATGAAATTGTGCAGCTTTCAGACTGAAGCTAAGTGGACAGCATATCTACTCTGTAGCATAGTGGAGAGGGAAAGAAATGAGTCCCAGATTGGATAGTGAAGAGTGCCAACTTCAGAAAAGAACCACTGAAGGAGGGTGGGGAGAGAGGAGAGATGAGGTGCAACAGTTATCACCAGCACAAAGGAGGAAAGATAATTTCAAAGGAAGGGTACTTGAGAATGGTCAGCATTAGGAAGTTCAATCAATAAAAGAACAGGCTCTCCACCTGCTAATGCAATCACCATTAACCCAAAAAAGCATACAAATCATCATTAATGCCTTCTTCTCCCTCACCAATTAGTAGCAGGGTTCAAATGAATTCCCTTGCCAGGCCTTCCTTTCCATCCTTTCTGCCCTCACTCTACTTCAAACGTTTACTCCCCAGCTGAGAAACTTGTAGCCTGGTCTTATGGTTTCTAGTTGGTGCCCTGGATTCACCCAGCTTCTTCTCTTCAAAATAGTTTCATGTGACTCTTCTGTGCAGAGTTCAAAAGGGATTTCCCCCCACACCCCTGTCACAAATCCAGTATTTTTCCAGTCTTTACACTCTCTAGACACCTTTTTACTTTTAAGCCGCTGTCCCATATGACACTAACTAACCCTATGAGCTTTATCTGCTTGACTTGATCAGTGGCTGTGAACTACTTGCTCTCTGACCTTTATTCTATCTGTACCTCAGTTTATCAGCTGCAAACATGGAAATAATTTTTTTTAAGAAAAAATAGTGCTTATCCCCTATAATTAGAGAATAAAAGATACAAAACTCTTGAAATAGTGCCTGACTGCACTATTGAATAAGCACTCAATGAATTTTAGTTATAATTGTATTAACTTTATGATTTCATAATTAACTTTTCAGCTAAATGTCATACAAAAAACCCCCAACAACAACAAATAGGACCATGAACAGTGTATTGGTACCACGTAACATTTAGCCTCCACGTTATGCTTTTAAC